>NW_006922268.1:802245-803769 GCF_000298275.1 Orycteropus afer afer | reverse complement strand
GATCACTTAAATTTCATGAGGTCATCCTGGAGTAGGGTCAGTAATCATCCTAATCCCTTGTGGGTGGCATTTTATAAAAGAGGACAGACATGAAAACAAGATGAAAATATGACATGGTGAAGACTTCCAACTTTGTGAGACTTCATAAAGGATGAGGAGAAAGAATCAAGATCAACATTAACCTAAGGCTGATTCCTATGAGGTGGTTGTCAGACAGACTTCCTCTCTCCAACCTTTTACCAAGCTGACCCCATCTGCCCCTCTCCTGCCATTTGGCTCCATTGCTGCTGTCTCTCAGCTGGGCGTCTCCCTCAGCTAGCCATCTCTCTGCCAAGGAGGTCCAGCTCAGGGATCTTGGGTCCAAGGATGCATTCTACTTCACCTCCAGCTCTTCTCTCTTGATGGCAGTGAGATCCCCTCTCTGCCTTAGGAGGGCTCATTATAAGCCTGGCAGAGTGACAAAACTAACCAACCCCAACATCAGAGTTCTACACACCTTATTTGCATAGTCCCACCCAGTCATCTGGTAGGAGTTACAAAGACTATGGCTAGAAAGTCATACCAGGTCATTCCCTGCACCACAGGCAGCCGAGCACACTGAGATACTGGGGAGTGGTGCTTAGAGGCCAGGATCTGGGCACTGTGTGTGCTCATGGCTCCTGGGCTGTCATTGCTTCTAGGCCCTCTCAGTGGACAGAACTCGGTATAGATATGTTTAACAATCATGAGTTTCTACTAAGACCCAAATCCAGCATCTTCACTCACATCTCCTGACATGTCTGTGTCCACCTTCAGGCCAGAGCAGCTTACAATGTTGCTATTGGGCCTGTTGGGGAAGTCTTGAGGACAGAAAGAGTTTCACTAACACATTAATGAGTCCTGAGGCCAGCAGTGGGTCAGAGCAGAGGCCTCTGGTTCAGGGATATCGAAGAAAGGAAAACAAGCAGGTGCCAAGGCCCAAGGGCCTTCTCAGAGGCTGCTCCATGCTCTGGGAACATAGGATGGGGCCTTGCAGGGTTGTGGGTGTTGAAGAGGTTGAAATAAGGGCTTGGAGATAGTTGCTGTGGCCTGGGGGTGTTTCCGGCCCAGTCAAAGTTGGTGGCATGTTGAATTTTGTGTCACCTTGGCTAGGCTCTGGTGCCAAGTTGTTTAGTCAAACACTTGTCCAGACGTTGCTATAAAGGTGTTTAGAAATGACTAATATTTACAATCAGTTTATGTTAAGTAAATGGGATTATCCTGATAATGTGAGTAGTCTTCATTCCATCAGATGATGACCTAATGAGCAAAAACGGAGGGTGTGTGTGTGGGGAATTCTGCCTCAGGACTCGAATGTGGAAATTCTGTGATGTTTCCACCTTGCCAGGCATATAGATTTAGGGTCTGCCAGCCCTCAGACACATTGAAAGATATTCCTGAAAATCAATTCTATCTATCTATCTATCTATCTATCTATCATCTATTGATCTATCAATCTATCATCTATCTATGTGTCTTCCATCCATCCATCCATCTTCCTGTTCT
>NW_006922268.1:800384-801080 GCF_000298275.1 Orycteropus afer afer | reverse complement strand
GAAATCAAGTTAAGGATTTCCAGATGAGATCATCCTAAGTTACCCAAGTGGGCCCTGAATCCAATGACTAGTGTCCTTATATGAGACAGAGGAGAGACATACACACAGAGAAGAAGTCAAAATGAAGATGGAGGGAGAGATGGGAGTGATATGGCCACAAGCCAAAAAACTCTGGGAGCCACCAGAAGCTGGAAGAGACGGGAAAGGACTGTCCCCTAGAGCCTTTGGGGGATCTCAGCTCTGTCAACTCCTTGATCTCAGATTTCTGGCTTCCAGAACTGAGAGAGAGAAGAGAGTTCTGTTGTTTGAAGCTGCCAAGTTTGAGGTAATTTGTTGGAACAGCTTCAGGAACTTAATATGCTAATGTATATTTTTCTTCAGCTTGTTTTGGTTGTTTTACACTTAACCTCAGACTCACCCTATCTGGGGACCAGCTGCTTCTGTCCTCTCTGTGGATGCCCCAGAATTCTCCCATGGAGAGGGACAGAGATGATCCTAGGGCATTGTCCTATTTCAACAGGGCAGTGTGCATCCCTGTGCCTCTTAGTGACTTTTACCTTGAGAATAATTCCCTACTGAGTTGTGAGGGTTAACAGTATGTCTCAGGGGTTTGACTCACACTATGTAATCACCTACCATTTTGTGATCTGATATGAGCAGCCAATCAGTTGAAATGGGAGTTTCCTTGGGTGTGAG
>NW_006922268.1:778057-779833 GCF_000298275.1 Orycteropus afer afer | reverse complement strand
GGCAAGTGCCTTGGACACTATGCTGCCAGACCTCAAAACATGTGTTGAATGGCTTGTTATGTTGTTAGGTGCTGTCGAGTCATCTTCAACTCATAACAACCCTATGTACACCAGAACAAAACACTGCCTGGTCCTGTGACAGCCCCATGATCCTTGCTATACCTGAGCCCATCACTGCATCACTGTGACAATCCATCTTGTTCAAGGCCTTCCCCTTTTTCATTGACTGTCCACTTTACCAAGCATGGTATCTGTGGTGGTTATGTTGTGTGTCAACTTGGCTGAGCCTGGTTGAGTGGCTGGGCAGCTGGTGGTAGTTATTCCCCATGATGAGAGTGGTAATCAACTCCATGGTGGAATCTACCACAAGCAGCTGAGTAGCTGCCTTTGGGATGTATTCTGCTTTCTGTATATAAGGAGAAGACATGGGAATGGTTTCTAGCTTATGGCATGCTTGGGCCCTCCATGTAGCTGTGTCTTTGTTGAGCAGCCTGCCATGCTCTGCCAACCTTGGGACTTACGATGGACTTGAATTAATGGCATTCTTTGTGGTTTGGTAATAATATCAGGACTGTGCCTTTTTCATTGTCAACCTAGGGTTTCAGCCTCAGCAGCCAGTAACTGTCTGAGTGACGAAATGCCTCTAGCTCCAGTGGGCCAGGAGCAGGAGGCAGAGCTGGACCCCAAGGTTGAGGGGCTTTCACCCAGCCCCTAGAGCCTGGCACTTGAATTTGGACTTAAAGCCTCCAAATTGGAAGAATAAACTCCTGTTTGTTAAGGTCATCCCATTTGTGGAACATTCATGTCAGAGAGGCACTAGGGAACCAGAACAGTATCCTTCTCCAGGGAATGGTTCCTTCTGACAACATGACCAAAGTAGGTGAGACGAAGTCTGGCCATTCTCCCTTCCAAGGACCATTCCGGCTGCACTTCCTCCAGGACAGATTTGTTAGTTCTTTTACAAGTCTATGGTACTTTCAGTGTTCTTTGCCAATACCACCACTCAAAAGCATTGACTCTTCTTCGGTCTTCCTTATTCATTATCCAGCTCTCAAATGCATATAAAGTGACTAAAAATACCATGGCTTGTGTCAGGCACACCTCAGTCTTCAAGGAGATATTTTGCTCTTCATCACTTCAAAGAAGTCTTTTGCAGCAGATTTGCCCAATGCTATATGTCTTCTGATGTTTTGACTGCTGCTTCCATTGGTGTTGATAGTAGAACCAACAACTTCAATCTTTTCTCCATTTATCATGATGCTGCTTATTGGTCCAGTTGTGAGACTTTTTCTTTTCTTTATATTGAGGTGCAATCCACACTGCAGACTGTAGTCTTTAATCTTCATCCTCACTTTCAGCAAGTAAAGTTGTGTCATTTGCATATTGCAGGTCTTTAATGATTCTTCCTTCCAATCCTGATGCCATATTCTTCCTCATATAGTCCAGATTCTTGATTTATTTTCTCAACATACAGATTGAATAAGTATGGTGAAAGGATATAACCATGACACAATTCTTTCCTGACTTTAAACCAGGCAGTATCCCCTTGTGTTTGAACAACAACCTTCTGGTCTATGTACAGGTTCCTCATGAGTACAATTAAGTGTTCTGGAATTCCCATTCTTCTCAATATTACCCATAATTTGCTATGATCCACATAGTCAAATGCTTCTGCATGGTCAATAAAACACAAGTAAACATCTTTCTGGTATTCTTTGCTTTGAGCCAAGATCCATCTGACATCAGCAATGATATCCCTTGTTCCACATCCTCTTC
>NW_006922268.1:759752-777957 GCF_000298275.1 Orycteropus afer afer | reverse complement strand
ATAATTTGTTATGATCCACACAATTGAATGCTTTTGTATAGTCAATAAAACACAAATAAACATCTTTCTGGTTTTCTTTGCTTTAAGCCAATATCCACTGACATCAGCAATGATATCCCTTGTTCCACATCCTCTTCTGAATCCAGCTTGCATTTCTGGAAGTTCTCTGTCAATATACTGCTGTAACCATTTTTGAGTTATCTTCAGTAAGATTTTACTTGCAAGTGATATTAGTGATATTGTTCAACAATTTCCACCTTCTGTGGGATCACCTTTCTTTAGAATGGGTACAAATATGGATCTCTTCCAGCCAGTTGGCCAGGTAGCCATCTTCCAAATCTCTTGACGTAACCGAGTGAGTGCCTTCAGTGTGACATCCGTTAGTCAAAACATCTCAATGGGTATTCCATCAATTCCCAGAGCCTTGTTATTTGCCAATTTCTTTAGTGCAGCTGACTTCCTCCTTCAACACCATTGGTTCTTGATCATATGCCACCTCCTGAAATGGATGAAGATCGACCAGGTCTTTTTGGTATCTACTCTGTGTATTCCTTCCATCTTCTTTTGATGCTTCCTGCATCACTCAATATTTTGCCCGAAGAATCTTCCAATATTGCAACTAGAGACTTAGATCTTTTCCTCAGTTCTTTCAGCTTGAGAAATGCTCAGAGTGTTCTTCCCTTTTGGTTTTCTAACTCCAGGTCTTTGCACATTTTGTTATAATAATTGACTTTGTCATCTCAAGCTGCTTTTTGAAGTCTTTGGTTCAGCTCTTTTATCTTGTCATTTCTTCCATTTGCTTCAGCTACTCTTCATTCAAGGGCAAATTTCAGACTGACATCTATTTTTGTCTTTTCTTCCCTTCCTGTCTTGGAACGGCTTATGTGGGAGTTTTTGTAACAGTTGGAATATTTGGAATGTTCTGGGCAATCTGAAAGGAGATAAGAAGCACCATCCTGTTCCTGTAGCAGTCTCTCACAGTTTTTCCCCAAGGGGCAGGGAAGGAAGCAGACAGACATGGTGTGCATGAGCCCCAACGGGTCTCTTTTACCCCCAGATTGTCCATCTAGAGTCCTGAAGATCTGGAATGATTAGGAGAAATATCAGAGAGAGGTCCAGGAAGGTCCATCATGAGGCTGCGTCAGCTAGTGGCGTGGGCAGGGATGTGGGTCTCAGAGGTGGCAGCTGGTCAATTCCAGGACTACCCTTCAGCTGTGATGCATCTTCAGCCCTTGAAACATGGTTGCAATTATTATCAGGCCAGAGCATATCTGCCAGTGAATGACGGTTGGACACCTGTCAGTGTAGGATGAGTAGCATTGTGTCCTCATGTCCACACAGTGGTGCCTGGCAGTCTAACTATTCAGTTTTATTTCCTCAAACTTAGCCCTTCTGGTACTGGCATTAAACTATGTAATTAATTTACCTGATTCATCTTTACTTAGTAGCCCAAAACTGAGATAAACTCACAGGTGAAGTTTAATTTCAGAACATGTCTGTATATTTGTATTCACAGATCCTGTTCCAATTGTTGACAAAAACACCCTAAGTTGTTGTAGGGCAGTGGGAGACAAAAAGCAGGGGAAGTCTTGGAAACACCTAATTGAGTGTCCAACTCCAGCTCACTTCTGCCGCACACAGTGACAGGTGGATAAAGATTATGAGAAAGGCTTTGGTTTCTAAATTATTGTTATTTTGCACCAGCATGAACAATGGACTTTTTCAAAGGGGGAAATGGTGATGAAAATTGGAACCCAAGGCATGGAGATGAACCTGTCTGTTGTGGGGTCTGCTGTGGGACTGACTCTCCCTCTGGTCCAGCTCATGGTACCAGTCCAGAAAGTAACAAGTTCAGCAGCTTGGATGATCACATTGCTCTCTCCATCTGCCAATTGCCGTGCCCTGGGAGCTCTGAATTACAGGAACCTTTGGGGGAAATTGCAGGAAACTTTCTTTCTTGTGCTTTAAGACCATGATGCTATAAAAAAATGTGGGTAAGCCTGGAAACAAAACTACATACACATCAATAAAGTCACTTTTGTTGATCTGGAGAAAAAGACTACATGTTATATTAGTATAGTTATGAACATATATATAACTTTACTATATAATAAAAGTCTACACTTGAAGACAGCTTCAGTAAGTCAAGATTATTAGCAATCACTTCACTTCTATTGATTTTTTTCTGCCCTGAGCATATGTCCACGTTGGAGATTTACTCTTTAATGGCTGTGTTTGCCAACATTAGACTAATTATGACTGTTTCCAGGGATGTAGTCTACTGTGGGCAATGAAAGAGGAAGACAGAAAAAATGTCTTTTTTTATTATTAAATAAAACCTTCCCAGCTTTACCTGGGTGCATTTGAAATGTGGTGTTGGTGAGGAATATTGACTAGACAGTGGATGCCAGGAGAACAAACAGTAGAGTCTTAGAAGGAATACAACCAGAATATTCCTCCAAAGTGAAGATGGTGAGGCTTCATCTTGTTTACTTGGACATCTCATCAGGAAAGACCAATTGCTTGAAAAGGACATGTCTGGAAGAGTAGAGGGTCATCAGAAATGAGTGAGACCTCCTATGAGATGGAGTGACACAGTGGCCCCAAGAATGGATGCAAGCATGTCACTGATCATGGAGATGGTGCAGGGCTGGACCACCTCTTGTTCTGTTATTACACGAAGTCCCCGTGACTTGGAGCCAACTCAATGGCAACCAACAGCAGTGTTCTAATGTGGGCAGGGGCCATGACTGGTGCATGTTAAAACACTCAGTGGGAACTCATGCAGCCACTTATCCATAGTGGTCAACAACTGTTGACCAGAACAACCACTGCCAATTGTCTCTTCTGCCTTTGAACAGACACTATTTGGGCAGAGAGCAGCATTTCAGGTGGAATATTTACACATGTGAAGTGAGAAGAATCCTGGGGTGAAATTCCTCCTGTAACTATCATTGACCTGTGTGGACACACTCCACTAAGCTAAGTTGGGCATTGGGGGAAGACAAGTGCAATTTGGCCAGCAAGGCTGGGTACTTACGGTTGTGTCCATGTTTAATGATCAGACTCAGCAGAGTGAATGCTGTGGCATGATTTGAGTGATGCCAGAAAGTTTTTCTTCATCAAGCTGTCCTACAAGCAGGAATGGTAGCACTGACAACAGGCAAATATGGTGCCAATGTGAACACAGCCAACCTTTGGGAGGGCAGCTCTTCTCTAGCCAACCTTCGAGATGGCACCATCAAATGGAGGCCCTCCCAGGTGTAACCTAGCCACCTGCCTATGATTAGTGAGAATGGTCTGGAGAAGAGGCCCACCCGTTCTGTCAGAACCTTTGAATGGCTTCTTTTTTCCCATTCTCTCTCTTTCACATTTGCTCTGATAATCCTTTTTCCTATTGTTCCCTGGATGACATTGAGTTTGGCTCTTGTCTTGTGCCGTTATTGAAAGGACAGGCAGAACCAGCTGTTCTCATGAGATCTAATGGAGACAGGCTTTCTCTTAATTGTTCAGATGCTGCATCACTCAGCAAAGCTCCAGAAATACAAGCTCTTTTTTATTGACTTAGATTTTTCTGGTCCTTGGGCTTTCAAATAAACTCTGGTGGCACAGTGATGAAAGCATGCATGTGCTAACCAAAAGGTTGGTGTTTGAACCCACCAGCTGCTCCATGGGAGAAAGAGGAGGCAGTCTGTTCCAACGACATTTATAGGGTTGGAAACCCTTTGGGAGCAGTTCTACTCTATTCTCTAAGGTCACTATGAGTTGGAATTGACCCTTGGCAGTGGATTTGGTTTTTCAGATTCAGGCTTTCAAATGAATGCTATTTTAAGAAATTGAAACCCTGCATCTTAACTTCTCTGAGTGTGCTTCTATGGCATTTTCTGTTGTTACTTTCCACAAACATGGTGACTTTGACATGCCTTCCTCTCCCTACTGTGAGTGTCTTCCAAGCCCCCTACTTTATAGAGAGCATCCATTGAGATTCTAGAATCCTGCTCAAGCATCCCCTCTTCCATCTTCTGGGGGATCTGGTCACTTCCCCCTCGGTGGGCTCATGTTACACCCTTCATTTTATGACCACATTTACCATTCTTTCTTATGCACATTTATGTCCATGTCTGCCATTCTTTAGTGGATGGAAAGCCCTTAGAGACTGGCCCATGTCTTAATTATCTTCATATCCCTAGTGTCTAGCACAGAGTTCCTAGCAGACGCTTGATAAATTCTTCCCCATGAACCTAGTAAGTGACTGTATGTGGATATGCAATAGCTAAGACCAATGAGAATGAGGGTGCAAGCCTGTTCATGGGAGGCCAGACTAAAGTGCAGGCAATGAGGTGATTGTGTGTGGCACAGCCCCTGGTTTTGTCTTACATAAGAATGCTGGAAAGGCCCTGCATTTGAGGTAACTCTGATACATCTAAGAGAAGACCTAGCTGTTGGAGACCTAGTTCTGGAGCCCAGAAGGGAGATAAGAACCAAAGCTATAAACAGTTGAGTCCTCTGCATGGAGGATGTATTATTTTAAGCTGTGGGTATGGATGAAAATGCCCAGGTACAGAGTATGGAGTGAGAAGAGCATATAATTGAATCCAAAGTCATGAGCTTGCAAGGGAGTCAGGGAAAGAGAAGCAAGAAGTAAAGCAGGAGATAGCTTTTTTGTCCAAGGAGAGGGTGATGTCGACAGGATTGGTGGTCAACAACATGAATGCTGTTGAAAGGGCAAGTGAGGACTGAACAACGACATGGTCAAACAATAAATAAGGAACAGGTCAAGTAAGATAAAGAGTGCCCCAAACCTAATCCATCCAAATCTGAAGCCATTACTTTATGTGTTGGGAGGTCCCTGAGACCACCCTGAGGTTCGGTGACTTGCTTGGGAGAACTCAGAGGACTAGGAATATAATAGTACTCACAATGTGATTTACCACCACTGAAGGACACCAAACGCAACCAGTGAAGAGAAAGGTGCATGGGGAGAAGTCCTGAGGAAACCAGCTGAAGCTTCCAGAGTCCTCTCCCTGTGGGATCACACAGGGTGCACTCACTTCCCCCAGCTAGGAGTTATGACTTGTTGTTGTTGTTGTGTGCTGTTGAGTCAGCCCCAACTTGGGTTTTCGAGGAAGGTTGGGCAATCCTACTTCCGTAGTGATACTGCCTCAGAAACCCAAGGAGGGGTCGCTATGAGTCGGGGCTGACTCGACGGCACACAACAACAACAACAACAAGTCATAACTCATAGCTGGGGGAAGTGAGTGCATGAGTTATGACTGCATGTGTGAAATGTCACCCATCAGAGAAGCTCATTAGAGACTCAGTGCCCAGGGTTTTTATTGGGGGCTGGCCATGCAGGCACCCTTTGTCTGCATGCAGCCAAACTCCAGATGTCCAGTAAGAGAGCAGGCATGCTTTCAGCATAAACCAAGTGTTTGCAGAGACAGTTTAGGTACATGGAGAGTATCTTATCAGGGTCCAAGTTTCCAGACACCAGCCAAGACCAACCTTGTAAGCAGACTCTCAAAGGGAACCATCAGTCTTGCTATGCTAACTCCTCTCTGCACAAGGCTCTTTTCTAGAATTCTCTGTAATGATGATTGACATTCTCATCAATATGATTAAACAAGTCATAAACAAAGCATCACCCTTTTCATTTTCTGCTTCTGGCTGGTTTTGGATCTATGGAGAATAATGAGAAATGCTAGAACACACATACATACATATGGAAGGCCTCAAAGAGCTACCAAGGCAATGAGGATCTTGTGGCTAAGATCCAGAAGAAGATGGAAATGAAGACAGGTGTGTGTCTCTTGCAGATGCTTTTTCCACAACAAATGTCAAATTAAAAAACAAAGGCATCACCAGAAAGACTGAACTTCTGAACAGAGTTTCTGGAACTCACAAGACTGAAGGGTCAAAAATTGTAGTGAAGGACCTGCCAAGAAGAAGTCCTGTAATTACCTGAAGTTTTTGGTTGTTACTCTAAAAGACTACCTCCTCAGAGTAACAGTGAACTGGGAACTTCCCAGTCCTCACAAAGACTGAAAACCTACTTCCAAACAACTGAATCCCCCAGATGGGAATAAGATGATCTGCCAGAGGCAAAATGAAGTCCTTTCTGGAGGGAGATAACCTCATCCAGAGCCTTGAGTTATCTCTACAATAATTTATACATGATGTTTGGCATTCAATCAAAAACAAACAAACAAACAAAACAAGTATACAAAAAGATAAGACCCGCACAAAATAATAGAAAAACAATAACAGGAACAGATCCATAGACAACAAGAAGATCAGAGTTATTTTGTTGTTGTTGTTACGTGCCTGGAGTTGGACCTGACTCATAGTGACCCCTCCTTGGGTTTCCGAGGCAGTATCACTAAGGAAGTAGATTCCCCAACCTTCCTTCCGAGGAATGACTGGTGGGTTTGAACTGCCAACCTTCTGGTTAGCAGTCAAGTCCCTTAGGCACTACACTACCAGAGCTCCCAGAGTTATTTTACTGGATGTTAAATAGCTGTAATTTAGTCTGTTCAAGGAATAAAATTATAAGGTAGAGAATTTCATCAGAGAACTACAAACTATATATTAAAAAAGAATCACATGGAAATCCTATAATGGAAAATTAAAATAAATGAAGTTGGATCTCAATCAGTGGACATGACATCATGGTAAAGTATTGTGGAGAGAATTAGTCAACTGGAAACAAGTCAGTAGAACATATCCAGGTGGATGCACAAGAGACAATAAGACTAAATATGTAGAAAAGAAAGTAAGAGGTATGTGGGACACGATACAAAAGATTGGACCCTGGTGTGACTGCAGTGCCAGAGAGAGTGAGGGACAATGGGCAGAAGCAATATTTGAAGAAATAATGGCCAAGGATATTTCAAAGTTGTGAAAAGACATATGGCCTCAGAATAAAGGACTGTGATTGCCAACAGAGTAAGTTATGCCTTACACATTTCACTGTAAAATTGCAGAATACCAAAGACAAAAGGAAATCTTAAAAGTGGTCCGGGGTGCTGCAAAGGCAGATTACCTTGATAGGATACAGCAAGGCTGACAACTGACTCCTGATGATGTTAGGCAGGAAGGTAAGACAGGAGCACCGCCAGGAGGATAGGCTGAAAAGGAGAAGAAAAGGGAGTGAGGTGGAGTATTTAAGAAGGTTAATGACCTAACACCTGTAACCACTCACAACCACCTGTGAGATCTGGCCAACTAAAATTAAGCAGAACAACCACAGACAGCAGAACAATTAAGGAGGTTAATGAGTTAATACCTGCAACTGCCTACAACTGCCTGTGAAATTTGGCCTGATTCAAGAGGCCCAGCCCCGTCTTTAAAATGCCCCTTTCAGGAAATATAAAAACCAACAAGTGAGGCAGTCTGGTGTCTTTCCCATTGGTGGGAAAGACCCATCTCCACACTTCTGGAGACACCCTTTGCTTTTAATGGTCCTTCCCACTCGTGGAGAGAGGTCTGTTTCCCCTGTGGAAACTTACTTTGCTTTCAATAAAGGCTTGTGTGCTTGTGATTGGTGCTTGGTTGAGTTTGTCAAGCCAGCGCCAAATGTCACTCACTCTAACGGATCACCTGGGACTGCCTGCCTGTGGATCACTTTGAGGAGATTCTTCCAGCAAGTAGGGCTAAGACCAGGAAGAGGGCTTCTTCGCCTGGATAACAAAGGGAGCCATACTATAATGGAATCATTTTCTCAAAGCAATGAAAGAAAATAACTGTGAGCCTAGAATCTTTACTCAGCAAAATATTCTTCAACAATGAAAGTGAAATAAAACACTTTCAGAGAAACAAAAACTAAGAGAATTTTCCAGAAGTGTATCTACATTAAAGGAAACACTGAAGGGAGTTCTTTAGTTAGGAGGAGATGATCCTGGACGTAAACACAGAATGCTTAAATGCAGTTCAACAGAAAAGATAAAAGTGTAGGTATTTGGAAAGAAAGTACACTGTAAAAGCAGACAAATAATGCGTTGAGATGTTTAGCGGCATATATGGATAATGAAACACGTGAGAAGAGTGGCACACCCTTTGGAAGGTGAGCAAACGGAGTGGAAGCACTCACAGACCATTGCATTGTGGAGGCATGAAGTGTCCAATCCACTACTTTACTTTAGTGATTCTACATCCCATATGTCTCTCGAGTCTGTCCTTCTCACCACCCTCCACCACATCCTTGCCCAGGCCAGCATCCTCTTGCTCATGGAGAACAATCACATGCCAGGAGCCTCCTGCTTCTCCTTTGCACCACACATGATCTGCTCTCCACCTCTCCACATCACTTCTCTCTGGTCCATAGCCTGATCCAACTTCACTCATCTGGAGGCAGTTGTGGTAGTTAAGGTTGTGTGTCAACTTGGCTGGGCCTGGATTTGAGCAGCTGGGCAACTGGATGCACTATTCCCCATGGTGAATTTGGTAATTAACTCCATGGCAGAATATTCTGGAGCAGCTGCGTAGCTGCCTTCAGTATGTGGGCTGCTTCCAGTACATAGGAAGCAGCTTTGAGGAAGGTGTCCAGCTTTTTGGCATGCTTGAACCCTGCATGCAGCCAGGCCATTGCTCAGCAGCCTGCACATTTTCTGGAATTGAATCGCTAGCCTGCCATGTTGTTTGGCAATATTGGGACTGGCCTTTTTACTTGTTGATCTTGGGTTTGTCAGCCTCAGCAACCACTCGAGTGAAGAAAAGCCTCCAGCTTCAGTGGGCCGGGTGAAGGAGGCAGAGCTGAAGCCACGGTTGAGGGGCTTTCACGCAGCCTCTAGAGCCTGGCACTTTGAACTTGGACTTCTAGCCTCAAGAGTTGTAAGAGAATAAATCCCTGTTTGTTTGAGTCACCCCATTTGTGGTATAGCCCTGTCAGAGCAGCACTAGGTAATGAGAATGGTGGTTGTTCCTGCAATGCTCCCAAGACCCAAGGATGGAGCACAGTGTGTGGAGATCAACCATCCAACACCCTAGGCTGAGTCCCCATAGCTCACCATTTTGCTGGCTATTCCTGAGTGCATTGTGATCACAGCCCCAAGCTGGTGCCCTGGGCAGGGGCAAGGTGTTACTCCTCTCTCCCATGCAGTAGGACCCTCCTGTGGGTCTTTGGATGAAGTCTCCTTCTTCTCTCTGTACTCGGCCACTTCACATCTTTCTGGGAGTGAGTCCTCAGTTTCTGTTCACCAAGCATGTTCTTCTCCATGTAGTTAAACCTTTACCTTAACTGTAATTTTTAGATGTGTAGGAACCGAGTAATGATGTGGAGGCTATGGAATAGGCTACTTCAGCTTCCAGAAAGACTGGAAATGTCTGCTGAGGCCTCCTCTTCCCTCAAGGTGGGAAAGTTGGCATGAATACACCCATGTCTCTCCTCTCTCTCTTACACATGCCTCCTGGGGGAGGAATGGTACATTATCTGAGGTTTCTTCCTGGACCCCTTTTACTAATGGATACAAAGACTACTGCAAAAGACCTCATTAAGGATTTGAAAAGCAAAGATGTCATTCTGATGACTCACATGTACCTGACCCAAGTCATAGTCTTTTCAATCACTTCATATGCCAAAGTTGGAGAGTGAAAAAGGAAGACAGAAGAATTGATGTGTTCTAACTGTGGTACTGGCAAAGAATATTGACTATATTGTGGACTGCTAAAAGAACAAACAAATCAGTCATAGGATAGATACAACTAGAATGCTCCTCAGAAACAAGGATGGTAAGACTTTGGCTCATTTAACATGGACACATCATCAGGAAAGAGCAATCGCTCGAAGCAGACATCATGGTTGGTAAAGCAGCAGCTTTGTAAGGAGCTCTAGTCAGGAGTTGTGGGCGCACAGGGCCTGAGGCATCTGACTGCTTTACAGAAGATTGGTTGTTCAAACCCACCAGCCACTCTGTGGAAGGAAGACTGGGCAATCTACTTCCGTAAAGATTTACCACCTTGGAAAACCAAAAGGGGTAGCTATGAATTGGAATTGACTTGCTGGCAGTGAATTTGGTTTTGGTTTAAAGTAGTAGTAGTAGTAGTTGTTATTGTTATTAGGTGCTGTCAAATCAGCTCCCTACTCATAGCCACCCTATGTACAATGGAATGAAACACTGCCCGGTCCTGCGTCAGCCTCACAATCCTTGCTATGCCAGAGCCTATCGTTGTGGCCACTGTGTTAATCCATCTCGTTAAGGTCTTCCCCTTTTTCACTGACCCTCCACTTTACCAAGCATGATATTCTTCTCCAGGGAATGGTCCCTTCTGACAACATGACCAAACTAGGTGAGATGAAGTCTGGCTATTCTCACTTCCAAGGAGCATTCTGGCTGCACTTCTTCCAGGACAGATTTGTTCATTCTTCTGGCAGTCCATGGTACGCTTTACTATTCTTCACCAACACCACAACTTAAAACCATCAACTCTTCTTCAGTCTTCTTTATTCGTTGTCCAACTTTCACATGTATATGAAGCTAGTGAAAATACCATGGCTTGGGTTAGCGCACCTTAGTCTTCAAAGAAACGTCTTTGCTCTTCAGCACTTTACAGAAGTCTTTTGCAGCAGATTTGTCCAGTGCAAAATAACAACTTGATTTCTTCCATTGGTGTTGATTGTGGAACCAAGTAATATGAAACCTTTGATAACTTCAATCTTTTCTCCATTTATTGTGATGTTGCTTATTGGTCCAGTTGTGAGGATTTTCTTTCTTTCTTTCTTTTTTTAATGTTGAAGTGTGACTCATACTGCAGACTGTAGTCTTTAATCTTTATCAGTAAGTGCTTCAAGTCATCCTCGTTTTCAGCAAGCAAGATTGTGTCGTCTGCATGTTATAGGTTGTTAATGATTCTTCCTCCAATTCTGATGCTGCGTTTCTTCACATAGTCCAGCTTCTGGAATTATTTGCTCAGCACACAGATTGAATAAGTATGGGGAAAGGATGCAACTCTGATGAACGCCCTTCCTGATTTTAAACCATACACTGTCCCCTTGTTCTGTTTGAACAATAGCCTCGTGGTCTATGTATAAGTTCCTCATTAGCACAATTAAGTGTTCTGGAATTCCCAGTCTTCTCAATGTTATCCATAATTTGCTATGATTCACAGGGTTGAATGCCTTTGCACAGTCAATGAAACACAAGTAAACATCTTTCTGGTACTCTTTGCTTTCAGCCAACATCCGTCTGACATCTGCAATGACATCCTTTGTTCTCCATCCTCTTCTGAATGCAGCTTGCACTTCTGGAAGTTCTCTGTCAATATACTGCTACAACGGCTTTTGAATTATCTTCAGCAAGATTCTACTTGCATGTGATATTAATGATATTGCCCAATAATGTCCACAATCCTTGGATCACTTTCTTTGTAATGGGTACAAATGTGGATCTCTTCCAGTCATTTGGCCAGGTAGCTGTCTTCCAAATCTCTTGGCATAGATGAGTAAATGTCTCCAGTGCATCATCTGTTTGTTGAAACATCTCACTGGGTATTCCATCCATCCCTAGAGCCTTGCTTTTCACCAATTCCTTCAGTGCAGTTTCAACTTCTTCCTTCAGTACCTTTGGTTCTTGATCATATGCCACCTCCTGAAATAGATGAACATTGACCAAATCTTTTTGGTACAGTGACTGTATTCCTTCCATCTTCTTTTGATATTTCCTGCATCAGTCAATATTTTGCCCATAGAATCTTTCAATATTGCAACTCAAGGGTTGAATTTTTTCTTCAGTTCTTTCAGCTTGAGAAATGTGGAACATCTTCCCTTTTAGTTTTCTGACTCTAGGTCTTTGCACATTTCATTATAGTAATTTGCTTTGTCTGCTCGAGCTGCTCTTTGAAATCCATTCGGCTCTTTTATCTTGTCATTTCTTCCATTTGCTTTAGCTATTCTCCAATCAAGAGCAAGTTTCAGAGTCTCTTCTGACATCCAATTTTGTCTTTTCTTCCCTTTCTGTCTTATCTTGAGACAGATTAGGAGGCTAGAAGTCTGAGTTCAAAATGCCAGCTCTAGGGGCTAGGTGAAGACCCCTTGAACTTGGGCTTCAGCTCTGCCTCTTGCTCTTGGCCCACTGAAGCTGGAGACTTCTCTTGACTCAGGCAACTGCTGGCTGCTGAGCCTGACAAATCCAAGGTTGACAAGTAAAATGACACAGTCCCAAGATTAACAAGCAACATGACCGGCCACTAATTAAACAGTCTCAAGATCAGCAGACAACATGGAAAACCACTGGTGACTTGGCCAAACATGGGATCCAGATGTGCCAAGAAGCTCAAGACCTTTGTCAAAGCTTATTTTTATATACTGGAAGCAGACCATATCCCTAAGGCTGCTACTCAGCTGTTCGCAGGAGATTCCACCATGGTGCTGATACCACCATGGAGTGATTGGCTGGTAATCATGAGGAATCACTACATCCAGCTGCCCAGCCACTCAAAACCAGGCTCAGCCTAGTTGACACACAACTTTAACTACTATGCCTTCCCAATCCTGTTCAGCTTGCATGTCTATGCGTCCACTCTTAGTGTTATTACTGTTATTGCAGGGTTATGTGTGTAACAGTGTTTGTCTTTGTTGCCTTTAACTCTTGTCTCCTCCGGTGACTTCCTTTGCCTTTTGATCATTTTGTGCTGGTCTGTCCCATGTTGTGCTCTGCCTTTACCTTCATCCAAGTCTATACTGGTCTCCCCTCGTCTTAGTGATTCACCTCCTTTCCCCTCTCATTCCTGGTAATCCTTCAAATAATGTTTCTTTCTGTGTGAAAATCTTTTCTTTAATAGTGGTTTCATACAAATTTGTCTTTTTGTGACTGACTAATTTCACTCCTTGGAAGGAAGATGGGGAAATCTACTTCCATAGTGATACTGCCTCGGAAACCCAAGAAGGGGTCGCTATGAGTCAGGTCCGACTCGACGGCACATAACAACAACAACAACAATGGCAATATTGAAGGATTCTATAGGCAAAATATTGAAAGATGCAGGAAGCATAAATAAAAGTTGGAAAGAATACACATACCAAAAAGAATTAGTTCATGTTCAGTCATTTCAGGAGGCAACATATGATCAAGAACTAATGACAATGGAGGATGGACACAGGGAAGAGGTAACTATGGGCAGGAAGTGGGAGGAGAGCTGTTGCATTGTGGTAAACTGTGATCAATGTCATGAGACAAAGTATATGTGAACCACTGTATGGAAAGTAAATTTGCTCTATAAACCTTCACCCAAATCACACACACACACACACACACACACAAAGAACTAATGACAATGAAACACTCACTTGTCTATGTCAAGAAATTTGGAAGACAGGAGTCAGGCCAACCAACTGGAAGAGACCATATTTGTGCCCGTTCCAGAGAAAGGAAATCCAACAGAATGTGGAAGTTATCAAACAATATCATTAATATCACATGCAAGTAAAAGTTTGCTGAGAATAATTTTAAAATGGTTGCAGTGGTACTTAGACAGAGAACTGCCAGAGATTCAAGCTGGATTCAGAAGAGGATGTGAAATGAGGAATATCATTGCTGATATCAGATGGATCTTGGCTGAAAGCAGTGAATACCGGAAAGATGCTTACCATTGCTTTATTGACTACACAAAGGCATTCAACTGTGTGGATCATAAGAAATTCAGGATAACAGTGAGAAGAACGGAGATTCCAGAATACTAACTGTGCTTGTGAGGAACCTGTACAGAGACCAAGGGGCAGTCACTCAAACAGAAAAAGGGAATAGTGCATGGTTCAAAATCAGAAGAGATCTGCGTCAGGGTCCATCTTTCCTCCATCCTTATTCAGTCTGTGTGCTGAGCAAATAATCCATAAAACTGTACCATACGAAGAAGAATGTGGCATCAAGATTAGAGGATGACTCATTAACAACCTGTGATATGCAGACGACACAACCTTGTTTGCTGAAAGTGAAGACGATTGGAAACACTTACTGATGAAGATTAAAGACTACAGCCTTCAATATGAGTTACACCTCAACATAAAGATAATGAAAATCCTCACAACTGAACCAATAAGCAATATCACAATAAATGGAGAAAAGATTGAAGTTGTCAACACTATGGAAGCAGCAGTCAAGAAATCAGACTCATATTGGACTGGGAAAATCTGCTGCAAAAGACAACTTTCAAGTGTTAAGGAGCAAAAATGTCCCTTTGAAGACTAAGGTGCACCTGACCCAAACCATGCTGTTTTCAGTCGCCTCATATGCATGTGAAAGCTGGACAATGAATAAGCCAGACTGAACAATTGATGCCTTTGAATTATGATGTTGGTGAAGAATATTAAAATACCATGGACTGCCAGAAGGATGAATGAATTTTTCTTGGAAGAAGTACAGTCAGAATGCTCCTTTGAACAAGGATGAAGAGACTTCACCTCTTGGACTTTGGACTTTGGTTATGTTGCCAAGAGGGACCAGTCTGCGTAAAGTAGATGGTCAATGAAAAAGTGGAAGATGTTCTGTGAGATCGATTGGCACAATGGCTGCAATAGTGGGCTCAAATATAACAATTATAGTAAGAATGGTGCAGGACAGGGAATGTTTAGTTCTGTTGTACATAGGTAACTATGAGTCAGAACTGACTCGATGGAACCACACGGTAACAACAAATGGCTAATGATAGATTGCATTTCTTCATGTACTTGTTGGCTGCCTGAGTGTCTTACTTGGTGAAGTGTCTGTTCATGTCCTCTGCTCCCAACCCCCTCACCCCCACCCCCTTTTTTAAAAAATATGTTTTATTGTGATTTGGGTGAAAGTTTACAGAGCAAATTCATTTTCCATACAGCAGTTCATATACATTTTGTCTCATGACATTGACTGCAATACCCCACAATGCAACAGCTCTCCTCCCACTTCCTACCTATAGTTACCTCTTCCCTGTGTCCTTCCTTCCCATGCACTCCTGCCCCCCTAAGCTGTCTCCCTGCCCTTCTATTCTCCCATGATTGTTCTCTCCAAGGAGGGTATCTTCTTATTATAAATGTTCGGCTCATATGCCTGTCTTTTGTTTGGCTGGAAGCCACAGGAGTGGGTTTAATTCCAGACCTGAAGGGCAGCTAGGGGCCATAGTCTCATGGGTTCCACCAGGCTCTGTCAGACCAGCAAATTGGTCCCTCCCCCCCCCTTTTTTTAAAAATGATTTTGAGTTTTGTGTCACATTGTTCTCCCACTCTATCCAGGCTCTCCTGCACTGATCCCCCCCCCCAGTGGTTGACAGTGGTAGCTGGGCACCATCTAATTCTTCTGTTCTCATTGTCACATGGGCTGAGAATCACAGGGTCTACCAGTCCCTTGGAATAATGGTTTCCATGAATCGTTTTTTTTTTTTTTTTCCTTCTTTGCTCTTGACAAGGAGAGAGCCATCATTGCATCTAGATGGCTGCTAGCAAGCTTTTAAAATCCCAGTCATGACTCACCAAAGTAGGATGTGGAACAATGTTTTGTGTAGTATGTTATGCCAATTGAGCATGATGTCACCTGCGACTATGGTCCTAAGCCCACAGGTCCAACTACTTACTCCTTCCACATACCTGTCTGTGGCCAGAAGCCACCACAACCTTGTCCCTTGTCAGCTCTCTTATACACCTGGACATTCTTACAGTGCATACAAACTGCCCATTTTTTCAATTGGATTATTTGCTTTTTGTTGTTGAGGTGTTGAAATTTTCTATAAATTTTAGAGATTAGTCCATGTCCAATATGTCATTGCCAATTTTTCCACCCATCCTGAGGGTTCTCTTTTTACTCTTTTGGTGAAACCTTTGGATGTGTGTAAATATTTACTTTTTAGGGGGACCCAGTCATCTAGTTTGCCTTTTGCTGTTTGTGCATTTTTATCATTTGATAATGTGTTTATGCAATGCAGGTGTTCTTTACTAAATAAGTTGAACTCTTCTTTGGTTTGAAGAAGACTCCAGGGGATATTTTTGGTTTAAGCTTTGATGATTATCTCAGGGCTACAGTTTCAGGGGTTCATTCAGCCTGCCAATCTTCCCATCTTGTTCTTGGCTGCTTGTGAACTTTTGCATTGCTGTGTAAATTGGAGAGTCGATGTGTCCATTTCTACACCCCTCTAATACAAACACATATGAACCTGCTGGCATTTTGATTGGGATTGCACTTGTTGTTGTTGCTGGTGCCATCTAGTCACTTTTGAGTCATAGTAATCCCATGGAAAACAGAACAAAGCACTGCCCAGTCCTATGACATCCTCACAATTGTTGCTCTGTTTGAGCTCATGGTTGCAACCATTGTGTCAGTCCATCTCATGAGGGTCTTCCTCTTTTTAGCTGACCCTCTACTTTGCCCAGCATGATGTCCTTTTCCAGGGACTGGTCCCTCCTGACAACATGTCCAAAGTCCAGGAGATGAAGTCTGGCCATCCTCTCTCCTAAGGAGCACTCTGACTGTACTTCTTCCAAGACACATTTGTTCCTTTTTCTGGCAGTTTAATGTTCTCAGCCAGCACCATGATTCAAAGGCATTAATTCTTCTTCAGCCTTCCTTATTCACTGTCCAGGTTTCATGTCCATGAGACAACTGAAAATATCATGGTTGGGGTCAGGCACACCTTAGTCCTCAAGGTGACATCTTTGCCTCAAAAAGAGATCTTTTGCAGCAGATTTGCCTAGTGCAATGTGTCACGGGATTTCCTGACTGGTGCTTCCATGGGCGTTGATAGTGGAACCAGATAAAATGAAATCATTGGTTGACAACTTCAATCTTTTCTCTATTTATCATGGTGATTCTTACTGGCCTAGTTGTGAGGATTTTTGTTTTCTTTTTGTTAAGGTGTAGTCCATACTGGGGGCTGTAGTCTCTGATTATCATCAGTTAGTGCTTCAAGTCCTCTTTGCTTACAGAAAGCAAGGCTGTGTCATCTGCATAGATCAGATTGTTAATGAGTTTTCCTCCAAACTTGGTGCCATGTTCTTCTCCATATACTCCAGCTTCTTGGATTATTGGTTTGCATTGAGTTCACATGAATTTGAAGAACTGGCATCTTTAAGGTATTTAAAATGTTGAATATTTTATTCAATGAGTATATTAAATCTATTCATTTAGATCTTCAGATGTCTCTAAATAAAGTTTTATGATTCTCTCGGACAATACCTTGTACCTCTTTTGTTAAGTGTATTCTTACACATTTATATATTTTGATGTTATTGTCAATGGTACCATTTTTAAAGTTTTATTTTCTGGTTATTGTACTATTAAATTTATATGAAACATGTATTATGTGAATATAATATGTGTATTTTACAACTTCTTGAGGTGTAATTAAAGTATCATAATCTGCATACCTAGAATCAGAATTTTCCTTAGAAGTGAAGGTGGCAAGACTTTGACATACTTTCTTTGGACACATCATCCAGGAAGACCAATTCCTGAAAAAGGGCATCATGTTTGGTAAAGTGGAGGGTCAGAAAAAAAGAGGGCAACGCCCAGGGAGAGGGAATGACAATATGTACAACAGTGGGCTCAACGCCATGAGTATTAAGTATTAAATTCATGATCGTGAAGATGGCCTAGGACGAGGCAACATTTTGGTCTTTTGTACATGAGTTCACATGTGTCAGAGCCGACTCGATGGCAGCTAACAATAACAGTATGAAGGGTGCAATTTGACTAGCTTTACTGTGGGTACGTTCATGAGCCATAGTCCACTCCACACCAACTGGTTTTTATTTTATTTTATTTTTTTGGTTTACTTGTGGTAGGTACCCTCACCATAGTGATGATAACAGTGGTTGTCATCCCATAAGTTTCCCCAGACTCCTTTGAAATCCAGTTCTTCTCTCACCCACAGGTACTCACTGGCCAATTACACATCTTTGGGAAAGTGCTCAAATGTTTTGTCCATTTTTAAAAACAGGATTTCCGTCTTCTTCTCACCTTCAGGGGTGCTTTGTATATTCTGTGTCCTAGTCCCTTGGCAGACACGTGGCTGCCCATCTTGTGCCCCCTCTGAGCATACTTTTCATCTTCTTAATGGCACCTCTGCCACAACACAAGTTTTGATTTTGATGTATGTTTTTCATTTCACGAGTTTCTGTTGTTATACTTTTTTTCTTTCCATCTACACGCATTGAGGGATTGATTTTGCTTTTCTTTTTTGACTTTATTGAGAGGGATGCTTGTTGTTGTTGTTGTTAAGTGCCGTCGAGTTGTTTCCAACTCATAGTGAC
>NW_006922268.1:734988-736579 GCF_000298275.1 Orycteropus afer afer | reverse complement strand
GTGATGCTGTGAATAAAAGCCCTGCCTTCGCTCAGGGCTCCCACCTGGTACGTGTGCTTGCTGCCCACTGTACTGTCACTCCACCATCTGTCAGGGTGGCAGGAGGCCCATGAGGATGGCAAGCCAGTTTCAAGCCATTTGCCAACGGGCTAGCTGATTCTGACACATGGCCTGCAGAGCACAGTGTGGCCGCTGCTCCTGCCAAGACAGCTTCCATTTGGCAGCTGAACTGTACAGGCCACATGCCACTCCATTTTGGGCAACGTCTGTAGATGAGGCTGGGGGCTGATGCACGGGGGCAATGCCTCTCGGGGGGCTGGCTGCTGCTTGCCACCCCCAGTGCCTTCAAGGACAAGCCTGCAGGGAGTATCTACAGAGAACATGCCAGCTTAGCATCACAAGTCAAGGTGGAAGCATTCATTGAACATCTCCAACTCGCACACCACTGCTCTGAGCTTTGGGTGACGCCAATGGGGCTGATACAGGTCCTTGCTTGAAGGGGCTGGAGTGGTAACAGAAAGAGCCCATGGAGCTGGTGTTTGTCTCAGGGTCCTGAAGCTGCCACAACCAAATACCGCAAAGCAGATGCTTTACAGAGCAGACCTCTAGTGCTCACCGTCCCGGAGACTGGGCTCTGAACCTCCGGGAAGACCTTTCCTGCCCTTCACAGCATCTGACTGTCTCAGTTGTGTCTTGAGGTTCCTTGGCTTGGAGATGCATCTTCATATGGTGTTCTCACCTGTGTGTGACTCTGTTTCTATCTGCTCTCCTCTTTCATAAGACACCATTCAGAAAGCATTGGGATTGGGATCCATCTACTGTTGTATGACCTCCCTAACTGAACTGATCCCATTTTCAAGAAAGCACCTCTTTCCAATCCAGGTCCCATTCACAGGCACAGGAGACAGAATGTCTAGGGAAACAATTGAACTCATCCCAGCGATGGACCACATTTGTCATGGAAAGGCTTCCCAGAGGAGGTGAAGAAAATGGACTGGGAAAGAGTGGGGCAGGTATGTCCATCGAAGGTGAGAATGTAGGACAAATATAAAGAGGCAGAAGCTATCAAGTTGTGACTGATGTAAAGAAGTTCTTAGTGTGCAGGGAGGTCAGCATAGTTGGCAAGAAAGAACACTAGTCTTGAAATAAGGAGACTTGAGTTCCCAATATGTAATCTTGGTTGAGATCCTCACAATTTGGGAGCCTCTGTTGTTTCATTTGCAAAGAGGGGAGCTAGATTAGTTAATCTTGAAATTCTCCTCCAATGGTCTATGATGCTGCGATAACTAATAGCCACAAAGAAGCAGTTGCTGAGAGGGGCCTTTGGAGGGATAGGTGTCTAATTTGATGGAAAGCATTTATTATTATTTATTAATTATTGTTAACCAGAGGAGTTTAGTTTTGATATTACAAAACAAGGAACTCTGGTGGTGTAGTGCCTGAGGCATGTGACTGCTAACCAGAAGGCTGGCGGTTCAGACCCACCAGCCACTCCTCGGAAGGAAGGTTGGGCAATCTACTTCATTAGTGATACTGCCTTGGAAACCCAAGGAGGGGTCGCTATGAGTCGGATCCCACTCAACAGCAGTGA
>NW_006922268.1:733021-734538 GCF_000298275.1 Orycteropus afer afer | reverse complement strand
TCAGTTATGACTCACAGCATCTTAGAGGACAGAGTATAACTGCCCCCACAGTGTTCGTTCCCAAGGCTATAAATCTTTACAGAAGCAGACTGTCTCATCTGTCTCCCACCAGCTTTGGCTGGCGGGTTCTAACCTTTAGAACAGCAAATATTTTAACCAGCCAAATACTTTAACCACTCTGTCACCAGACCTCCTTCTTGATATTTTAGGCAATAATAAATAGTTCCTGGCTAGCGGAGAGTTGTTAACTTGGGATTTAAGAATTGCTCAGGAGGTCTGTGTTGGGTGGTGCAGGGTGGGGTTTCTCACATGTGTGCACCTCAGCACCACATGGAGGGCTTGTTAAACCAAGTTGTTGAGCCCCACTCCCTGAGTTTCTGATGCTTGGGACCTGAGAATTTACATCCCAGGTGAGGCCGATTCTCCTGGCCACAGGGACCCACTTTGAGAACTACACAAGTGTTGTTGTGCTCTGTCCAGATGTCCTCCACAACAGGTGCACCTGTGCCCTGACAATTGCCTTTGGCCTTTGGAGCCCTCTGGGAGGTGAAACCCCCCTTCCACCACGCATACAGCCTGTCAAATGCTGGCCTTTTTGTTTCAATAAGGAACCAACCATGTCTCATCATTGTTGCTTCAAGGCTTCTCCATGTCCCAGGCTCAAGATGGTCACTGGCAGGGGTCCCATCCTTGTCGACATTTTGCTCCTGCAGGATTCTACCTTCCTTTCTCCTGATCCTGTGACCACTGTCTCTATGGGTCACTTGACCAAGAAATCCCTTCTCAGGCTGCTTCCAGCAAGCCTGACTTAAGAAGGATGGGCTAGAGCTGGGGGAGCCCTGAGGCAGGGGAACCCACCTGTGTATTGTTTCAAGGATCTAGACGTTAGATGGCGAGGGCCCCACTTCATGGAAACAGAAAGGGAAATATCCAAAGACTTTTTCTAACTGTGGTAAAGCTGTCCATAAAACATTTGCTAACTCATCAAATTTTTATGAGCACAATTCAGTGACATTGACTATGTCCTTCATGTTGAACTATTGTCATCACAATCCTTTTCTAAATTATTCTACTGGCAGCAGCAGAAACTCGGACCCCCCAAATGATAGCTCTCTTTTCCCCTCTGTTCTTCCCCTGGTAACCCTAATAAGCTTTGGTTTCTATATATTTGCCTATTTCATATGAGTGATACCATACAATATTGGCCCTTTTGTGTCTGACTTATTTCACTCAGCACCATGCGTTCAAGGTCCACCCATGCCGTGGAATGCAGCAGGCCTTCGTCCCCTTTATGGCCTAGTGGTATTCCCTGGCATATTTGAGCCTCATTTGGTTCATCCATCATCTGCTGATGGGCCGTTGGCTTCCTCTCTCCTTTGGGCTATTGTGACTAGTGCTGCAATGAACGTTGGTGTTGAGGTTCCTGTTTGCATCTCTGCTTTCAGTCTTTTGGGTCTATACCTACAGTTGGGGTTACTGGGTCACTCGGGCCAACTCTTTGAGGCTCTGCCATGCTG
>NW_006922268.1:719702-732661 GCF_000298275.1 Orycteropus afer afer | reverse complement strand
TTTTTTTTGGGTTGTTGTTGTTGTTAAGGTATAGGAGTTCTTATATGTTCTAGATATTAAACTCTTGTCAGATATATGGCTCCCCAAATTTTTCTTCCAATCTGTAGGTTGTCTCTTCATGTTGTTGATGAAGTCTTTTGGTGAACAAACATATTTAATTTTTACAAGGTCCCATTTGTCTGTTTTGTCTAATGCTGCTCCTGCTTTTAGTGGCATATGTAAGAATTCATTGCTATCCAATGATATTTTTGTAAAAATAAAAAAGGGTTACAGGAGACTCACTCCCATATGTGTGTGTTTGTGTGTGTATAATTTATTTACCTTTTTTTGAGTGACTAAACTTGGGGTAAAGGAGAAGATTTATAATCCAGATGGTTGAAACCTAAGGCCTGTGAATGCGAGGCTCTGTGATAATGGACGATTTCCCCCCACAAGTTTTTGGGTATTTTGGAGACATTTGTGAGGGTCTCCTGTGGGCACCTCCATATACAGGATGTCTTAGCTTTCAAGAGCTGCTGTAACGAGGCACATTCTAAGTGGGGGCCGCTTTTAAGAACAGGACGCTGCTTTCTCACCGTTCAGGAGGCTGGAAGTCCAAGTCCAAGTCCAAGTCTCAGCCACCGGTTCCTTCTGTGGGCCTCTCTCCCAGCTCCTGGTGTCTGCCAGCAATCATCGGGGTTGCTTTGCTTGCAGAAAGGTCCTCTAATGGCATCTATCTTCCTCTGTACGTGCCTTTGTGTCTTTTCTGCTCTTCTTATAAAACACCTCCCAGAAATGATAAGGTTTGGAACACAACCTACTCCAGCATGACCTCCTTAACATGTCAAAAGGCAAACTCTAGTTCCAAACAGGGCCAAATGTGCCAGCACAGGGGTTAGGACTTTCACACATCTTCCTGGGGGACTCAATTCAATTAATAACACTGGACCTGCCAGGGAGCAAGCTGTCAGAGATGGGTTGAAGTTTTGGGGTGGGGCTGTGGTTAATGCACTAACCAAAAGGTGGTTGGTTCAAACCCACCAGCTACTCCATGGGAGAAAGATGAGTCAGTCTGCTTCTGTAAAGATTTATAGCCTTTGATGCTCTGTGGGCCAGTTGTACTCTGTCCTAAAGGGTTGCTATGAGTTGGATTTTTTTTTTTTTTTTTTAAGTGGGTCGATGAGATTAGGGATTAGTGAGCAGCAAAGATCAGTCAGCCTGGAAGGGACAATTTGAGGATGTCCTCTGGGACACCTGAGGGAAAATCAGGTGTCAAAAGAAAGCTAAAAGACAGAGAGAGAATCAAAACACAGTGGATGTATGTACCAGAGAAGCAGGAGACTGTGGTCTTCATTTGTTTCCAGCCAATCAATGTCACGAGGCACATATTGAAATATCAGCATCTAGGCTCTGAAGGCATTTCAGGTTCCACAGATGGTGTTCTTTCTGGCTTCTCTTTGTGTATGTGTGCATGTAATGGTTGATGCGGACATTTTCACCAATGTGCAGTTTTTCAGAATGCTGATGGGGAGTGCGGAGCATGTTATAAGAGGAAAGAGGCATACACTCATGGAGAGAGGTGGCAAGGTATTTCAGATGCTTTGTTGTGACCATTTTAGCTCCTGCTAAGAGAGCGAAGAGAAGATAAATCCACAGAAATGGCCTGCCAAGGAGGCCCAGACAACGTGGCTTGTGGTGTATTGGACACTTGTGTGCGTGTTGGGCATTGTTCCAGACCCTGTGGAGAGGAGCGGGAGGGGAAAGCCATCGTCGCTGCCCTCCAGGACCCTGCTGCCTTGACTCAGAGAGGTGTGTGCCTTCTCACGGGGACAGTAGGATATGGTTGATGAAATGCTGGGTGTTCCAGGCCTTGGTCCACCTCTGCACACTGTGATTTCTTCCTTGGAGTCTCCGTTTTCTGCATTCGGAGGCCTTCTTTGTTCTCTCTCCCTTCACTGGAACCGCCTTCCCGGTTCATGTAAATCATGTCTAATTATATTTGTGGGACACATTTTTTCCCATTTTGAAAACATTTTATTGCTTCCATGCTCTGGCTCCTTCCATGTGGTAATTGGTCCCAGAGTGAAACATTGCCCTCAAGCTCACGCTAACATGTGAGCAATATTTTCTCATTTCTTCTTTAGATTTTATGTAGCATCAGACATTGCATCTCTTGGTTTTGTTTGGTTTTATTTGATTTTTGTTCTTGCTTTGGATGTTTTTTCCTGAATGTGCCTCTTCATTTTCCAGGATATTCTTGACTACATTATCGGTAATCGCTAAGTCCGTTCATAGACCAAATTAAAAAGAACAACAGTGATGATACATTGCCTGCCTTCCTGAGCCCTTCCTCATCTGATCCTGTGGCTGATCCTCAGGTTAAGCTTCATTTGCAAACAGGCTCATCTTATTTATTTATTTTGTTTTGATTGCAATCTCTAGTCCCCCTTTTTCTTCTTTCCTGATATGGTGCCTAGTTCTTGTTGGTCATATTTCTGAAGGACTGGGGTCCTATTTCATTTGAATTAATGCACCATACATCAAGCCTTGCCTCTTTTTCAGACTTGATAAATAAAACACATGGAATGCCTGCCTTGTCCCTGAAGAGCACTAACCTTTCTTCTGCCTTTAATTTGAGCTTAATAAGAAATTAATTTTACTCTGCAACTCATTTATTCAACACATGTTATTAAATGCTGACTGCATGCAAAGAACTAGTCTAGGTTCTGTGGGGGCTGTCAGGCAATTGATCGAGTATTTAACTTAATAAAACATATTCACCTGCCAGGCAAATATACCAATAATGCCCAGTGCAAGGTAATGTGTGATCAGAAACGTATGAGAGGCACAAACTCAGTGACGATGGAGTATTGAGAGGAAGACCTTACTGGAGTTCAGTTAAGTTGAGCTCCTCTAAGCGAGTGATTGAGAACGTTAGTTTCCTGAAGAGCGAAGGCAGCCAACCTAGCCCCAGGAATAGCTCCCTGTGCAGTGGTCGGCTGCAAAATATCTTCCAACCAGCTCTCTGGGGAGAAAAGTGCTTGCCAATCTCTGTGGTATAAATTCTCCCACCATGCTGGATTCAAGCCCGACGTGACATCACTGGACGTGCAGCTGGGAAGAGACACCCACAATGGACAGTCCCGAGCTGTGGGAGCTGCCTCCAGCACGCTCCAGGCCAGAGGCCAGAGAGAGCCACTAGCAGAATATTTTACAATTTCCTAAATTTTCTTAAATTTACCCTTTGGTCCATGAAGGGACCAGTAATTAAGCATAAAAAGGGAAAAGCGACTCCATGCTTTCTGTAGAACTACAAAGCCCGGGGCAAACTTTCCCTTTCTACTGGATCCGGTTCTCTACGCTGGGAAGTGGGCGGGTGGAGATGAGGGGAAGGAAATGAGGTGAGTGGACTTGATTGTGGGGCCGTTGGCTGCCAGGAAGCCAAAATCAGTGCAGTGTGACTACTGGTGGCAGAGTGGGCTCAGGGGCTCACTGGCACCCTGGAAACATTGGTGATAAGTCTCTGGGTGGCACAAATGGTTTGTGGTACATGACTAAGCTGAAGGTTGGCAGTGGACCCCCGCCCTGGGATGCTGAAAAAGAAAGGCCAGGCAATCTACTGCTATAAAGATCACAGCCGAAGAGTCCCTCTGGGAGGTTCTGCCACATCACATGGGTCACTGTGACTCAGACAGACCCAGAGAGCAGTGGCTTTCTTTCGGTTGTTTCATTGGCCACCGAAAAGGGATAGGATTTATTGTTTTTTATTCAAAACACTGTTATTATATGTTTAACAATGTAGAAAATCAAGATTTCACGTGAAATATAGAATCTCCACCTGAGTAACGGAGGTGGCGTTCTACTGTCATCTCTGCATCGTAGACTTCAATGTTGCGGTGTTCCTGGGATATGACAGTTCTGGGCTCTGCTTTCTTTCAGTTGTTATTTCCCGTACACATTGCCAGGCATCTTCACAAGTCAGAGTGAGTGTGGCTCTGTGGGCGTTAGTAGCTACAAAGGTTCACACGACGGGGACTGGCAGGCAGAGATGAGCGCTAGCAGCGGCCCAGAGTGGGGACTGCAGTGTGTGTGTGACGGGCAGCAAACTGTCCGGCAGAGCTGGCGGCTCGGAGGCAGAGCTCTCACCTTCCACACGGGAGACCTGGGTTCGACTCCCAGCCAGTGCACCCATGGGCAGCCCCGCCCTCTGTGAGTGGAGGCCTGCGTGTGGCTGAGATGCTCAACAGGCTTCCGCGGGGCTTCCACCCTGAGACGGACCAGGAGGAAAGGCCGAGCCGTCCACTTTTGAAAATCAGCCAAAGAAAACCCGACTCCGTGCACCAGAACGGTCTGACCCACAGCTGACCACACTGATGGCGCTCGATGGGGACTGTTTCCTCCTGGCGTGCACGGTGTCACCAGCAGTTGGGGGCCCATTTGATGGCAGCCAACAATAGCAAATAGGCAAATAGGCTTTAAAGTCCAGTGAAGGAGCCCTGGTGGCCCAGTGCTTAAGCACTCTGCTGCTAACTGAAAGCTCGGTGGTTTGGATCCACAAGCCTAGGAACCCCTATGAGGCACTGCAACTCTGTCATCTAGTGTCTGTCTGTCTCGTTGTTTCCAAAGCCAATGAGGAGTGTGGACAATATTGGAAAGCACTTGACTCAAGCGAAGACATTAGTCATGAGGGCTCATGACCAGACTACTGCTCTGGGAAAATTCACCCACTGAGGCCACTCCCTTCCCAGCCTCTGTTCCATCCTGGCCCAGTTTTCAAGGGTCAGATAATTTGGAAGGACTTTGATTCAATCCTTCTTGTAGAACAGTGTCTTAAGGAAATGCTGAAATGTTCTAGGCAGAAGACAGAATGCATAGACATGAGGACATGCCCTGTCAGACCAGTTCTGACTGGCAAAGTGTCTGTCACTGCCTTCTGTGGGTGTCGTGGGCTCGGAGTGCTGCTGTAACACAAATACCACCAGTGGGTCGCTTTAAGAACAGAAATATATCTTGTCACTGTTCAGGAGCTCAAAGTCCAAATCAGGGTCTCAGCCATGTCAACTCCTTTCTTGTGGGCAGTCCCAGATGTTCCTGGCTCCTTGGCTTGTGGACAGTCATGTGGCAGATGTCCTGCCCATCTCTGTGTCTACTCTGGTCTTTTTATAACTCTTTTTATAGCTTTTTATAACTCGTATGTGATCCTTTGCAAGTGTGGTGATACACAGGTATCCTCAATGGATTGATTCATTGCATTACCTTGGGTTGCATTATGGAAATGATTACATTACATTAGATTCCATAATGGAATGTGATTACATTACATTAGATGTCAAGAATTACATTATATTACATTATGAACAGTAATCTGCTCTAACTAAGGCCAACTGATCTAATCACCTGTAACTAATTCATGACAGCAACTAGACTTGTGCTTCGTTGAACCACTGGGAACCATAGTCCAGCCAATATGACACATAACAGTAGCCACTACAATGAGGTAAGCACAGAAATTGAGAGGAGCATCCAGAAACTATCAATTCGACACAGTAATTTTATGTTTGCTGAATCTAAAAGAAGGGGGCTCTCACTTTATATTATTTTGATAATACTTTACAAAAATATCGGTCTATGGTTACTTGGGAATAAAAAGCAGTAAACTGGTCTTTATTGCCAAGAGTTTGAGAAACACTGGCCTCCCTGAGTCATGGAGAGTTGGCTGGGGGGTTGTTCTGTCTTTATTCAAATCTTCACACTGTAGTTTGCTCCCTCTTAACTTTATGCAAGTTGTTTCATTTCTCTGCCTAAGCCTTTGGGGGATGATAGTGCCCACTTCATCTCCAAACTCACTGACTTTGAGTCAATTCTGACTCATAGTGACTCTATAGACCAGAGTAGACCTGCCGCACAGAGTTTCCAAGACTGTAAATCTTTACAAAAGTAGACTGCCTCATCTTGGTCCCATGGATTGGCTGGAACTGCCGACCTTTTGATTAGCAGCCAAATGTCACAGCCACTGCACCACTTCATTAAATAGGGTAATGTGAGTATTCATTGAGATGTTCTACCTAAAGTTGCCAGCTCAGTGTTTACCGTTGTAGTATGCATTCTGTGATATTTATTTTTGTTTGTTTCAGATGTGCATTTCATTCAGGAAATGAATTAGTCAGAATTTCAATATTAGATATGAAGTTTTGCTCCAGAAACGTCCTAGGTTTTCCTGGACAATTAACCGTTCTCCCTGTAGAGTTCCTGTGGAAGTAATGTATGAATCAATTGAACAATGAGTATCAAATGACCATTTTATTAATATTGCATATGTCCAGCACAAAGCTACTGAAAGCCTGGGCCCATCTGGTCGGCAGTTACCCACAGAATTTGTACCAAAGGTCTCAGTGTGGTGGGTTCCAAATTCAGACACACGGCCTGGTGGTACGGGGCTTATAGTTTAGTGGGGAAGAGAGACCAAAACCCGATAAATCACATAAATATGTGAATCCACATCTGTAAGGTGACAAAGAAGATGCAGCTCGGTTACGGAACACGGGTTTTTCCCAATCTGAGGGCTTACACTGCCCTTTTAGAGGAAGTGAGGCTTATCTTGGAGTTTGAGAATGAGTGGGTGCTACCAACGTAAGGAGAAATACAAGAGTGGTCCAGGTAGTAGAGCTGCCTGGGCTCATGTGTGATAAGAAGAGCAGGGCAGGCACAAAGAGCTGAGAACGTGGCTGGAGTGCAGGGGTGAGGGGTGGCACAGTGTGAGAGGACAGAGAGCTTGGACTTAGGTCACACGCTCCTGTAAGTCTTTCTAAGGCTGTTTCCACCTAATAACAATGAGAAGCCTTTGGAGGGTTTGAATCTGGGAAGGCTGATACCATATAATTTGTTGTCCAAGGCAAAATTCTAAGATCGTGCCATGATCTGTGTCTCCTGGTGTTATATACATCCTGTGTAACATCTGTTCCTTGGGTGTAGCTAGAACTGTAATATGTTTCTAGTCAATATAATCTGATCAAGTCATGAGCTGCTGCTCCCATAGTAATGTTATTTTATTGAAGGCTCAGTCTTAACCAATGAGTGAGAAGTTGTCCTTGCTAGCTTGATGAAGTGAGCAGCCATGTGGAGGAGACTCACATGGCAAGGAACTGAGGATGGCCTCTCTGACCTGAGGGATACTTCTGTCAAAAAGCCAGCAAAAATCTGAGGCCCTCAGTCATACAGCTGCAAGAAGGTCACCTGAATGAGCTTGCTAGAGGATTCTTCCCCAGTTGAGCCTTCGGATAAGAACACAGCCCAGCTGATGACTGTATAACAGCCTTGTGAGACCCTGAGTACAGGGACTAACTAAGGCATACCAGGACTCCTCACCCAAAGAAACTGGGACAAATGCTTTAAGCCACCAAAGTTGTGATAATTTGCTGTGCAGCAAGAGAAAACAAATGCATTTTTGTCACAATAACATCCCTGTGGTTGCTGTCAGAGAACAGGTTAAAAGAGCAAAGAGTGGAGGAGGATGGGCCAGTTACAAGATATTCAGTAATGTAAGTATGAGGTGAAGTGATAGTGGTGGTGAAAGTGGATTCAGAAATGTGTAGGGAGTGATGGGTACAGAGGATAAAGGACAAGGGAATGCCAGAAATGCTTCCTTGGTGTCCTGGTTTCCTAGTGCCGCTCTGACAGGAAGCATACCACAAATGGGATGGCCTTAACAAACAGGAGTTTATTCTTACAATTTGGAGGCTTTAAGTCCAAGTTCAAAGTGCCAGGCTCTAGGGGCTGGGTGAAAGCCCCTCAACCTTGGGGTTCAGCTCTGCCTCCTGCTCCCGGCCCACTGGAGCTAGAGGCTTTTCTTCACTCAGACAGCTGCTGGCTGCTGAGGCTGGAAGCCCCAAGGTTGACAAGTAAAAAGGCACAGTCCTGATATTATCAGACCACACGGCAGGCCATTAACTTAAGTCCATTTTAAGTCCCAAGGTTGGCAGAGCATAGCAGGCTGCTGAGAATGACAGGGCTACTTGCAGGGTCCAAGCGTGTCACAGGCTAGAGACCATTCTCAAAGCTGATCCTTATATACAGGAAGCAGACCACACACCCAAAGGCAGCTACTCAGCTGCTCATAGTAGACTCCACCATGGAGTTGATGACCAGTTTCATCATGGGGAATACTACATCCAGCTGCCCAGCCACTCCACCAGGCCCAGCCAAGCTGACACACAAACATAACCACCACACTTGGCTTCTGGCCTGTGGCAGACCAATGGTTGCAGAAAAGCTGATGAAAGAAAGATTAAATGCAACTTAAAAGATCTGATTGAAGGAACTGAAAACCTTGTGAGGCCACCAATACTTGAATATCAAATAAAGCAGAGAGAAGGGACTCACAGAGAGAGAAGCCAATGTTCTGTGAGCACCTCTCCGTCAGTGCACTTGCAACAGTCTGAGAAACCAGGGGACTCCCAAATAAAGGCAGAAAGCCCGGTCCGACTTTTGCATGGCATCAGACCAGGCAAATCTGGAGTCTGAGGTTGCCAAGATGGCCGGCAGAGGAGAAGCTAGACTTCTGGGCAGAAGGGTGGCATAGAGAAGTAATCCCGTCTTCAGGAGTTTCTCCTTCAAGCCATTTGCCTAGTTACTAAGTTGCCCTGAGAAAGAAGCTCAGAAGCTGAGTGGAAAACTATTGAAAAGAAGAGAATGGGTGTTGCTGGTCTCAAAGTGCTTAGAAGGCAAAAATTGGACATCTGCACTTGCCCACAGTCGAGTTCCCAGTAAACCCTCCAGGCTCTCACTTGGGACCCATTGAGAGCTACACCCTGAGAGCAGACCTGAACCAGAGAAAGATGGAGGACTTACGAAAGCTGCAATCTTCCCTCCAGTTAGCTTAGTTTGGGGTTGGACTGGCACAGTCTGTGCCAGCACAGGCTGCCTGTACAAAGGTAGGATAAACTCTCCCTTGAGGAAAATATCATGCCCTTGACCATCTGGTATTTTCATTGATAACCCTAACTGTCAATCCAAAATTACCTGGCATACCAAGAAATGTGAACAAGGAAACCAACCAACCAACCAACCAAAAAAGCAGACAAGAGAAACAGGCACCTAGACCATGGCGTTTTCACACATGACTTTAGAGTAACTGTAATTGATGATTGGCCCTGGGATCTGGCTTTATCTTACTTACATGATAACACATTTACCTGTTACTGTTTCCTGGATGCTGGCAGGAAACATGAGACTCCTGGATTGGAGACAAAGGACTCCATGACTCATGGCAAGTAAACAGTAGGGGCATCAGCCTCCTGTATGGCTCCCCTTGCCCCCAAGTTCCACAAGGTGATGCGATATGGCCCAGATGAATGATGTACACACACTGGGGTTGCGTCACAGCTGAGGAGCACTGAGTCTGTGGGACCCCAAGCTTTGGCAGCAAGTTTGCTCTTTGTCTGGGAGGAGACATTTCTGCATCCCTCGAAGTGGCTGGTTGTGAGACATGGCCCAGGGGAAGCATGACCTGGGCCTTTCTTTCTTGGCACACTCAGCAAGATCATGAAAGATGCTTAGGGTCATGGCAGACCGCCTCTCCCTAAATGTTCTGTTCAAGAAAACCAATGATATGGTGCAGAATGTCACTACCAGAGAGCAGCCCATCAACTGGAACTAAATGGAGATTATAGAGTTGAAAATTGTGATAAATAAAATTACAATCCCATTAGATGAACTAGGTAGCAACACGGACACATTAGAGAGAGACTCAGTGAACTGAAGGTGGGATGGTGGAAAATATCTGGGCTGAAGCCCAGAAATGCCAAATGTTTGAAGGCACAGAAGGCAAGTGAGAAGCCTGTGAATCTCCAGGAAGAGCCCTGAATATCTGACTGTTGTCCGAGAAGGAGAAGAGGGCGTGAAGGAGGCAGAAGCCTTATGTCAAGAGACAATGACTGAGGATTTTCCTAAGCTCATTAAAGGCATTCATCCCATATTCCAAGCGCTTTCTGAATTTCAGTGTGGACAAATTCAAAGCAAAGCTGCAAAAAACCCAAATGAGTATGCGAGTCTACAGAAACCAACATTTATTAGTGGTTTCCAGGTGCAGGCAGGAGGAGGGGGGAGGAGTGCTCAGTGCTTAGGGGACGCTGAGCTTCTGTGAAGAGTGATGGTGTAATCTGTGAACAGATAAGGGTGATGGTTGAACAACATGAAGAATATAACGAATGTGACTGAACTGTATGTGGAAGATAGTTGAAATGCCAATTTTGTTACACAGATATTTACCACAACATAAAAGAAAAAAATGACAAAAAGTAAAACCTTGAAAGCATTACGAGGCAAAATAAGACATATTACTTTCAAAGCAGCAAAAGTCTGACATACAATTGACTTTCAACAAATACGGTGGAGGTCAGATGATGATAGAGTGACATCTTTAACATGCTGAAAGAAAATAATGACTAACCTAGATTTCTAAAGTGCATGGGAACTAGAAGCATTTTTAGATAAACAGAAAACTGAGAGAGTTTGTCACTGTCAGACCTTCACTAATGAATTTCTAAAGCCAATTCTTCGGGCAGAAAAAAAACCCACTGCAAATGGAAATACGGTAAGAAATGAAAAGAGCAGAAAAGATAAACATAAATTAACAGTGACTGTGTAAACAATAACGGTGTCATTAGATCTAAAGTACATGCGGAGTTAAAATGAGTGACAACAGTTACTCAAGAGGCACCAGACGGTAAGCAGGGGTAAGATGTTTTCAGTTCATAGGATTGTTGAAGTCTTAATTCATGTTTGAAACTAAGAAGTCAAATACCATGCACTAATCTCTAGAGCCTTCATTGAAAGACAACAAGATAATCAATAACTAAAGACAGAGGCAAGAGCTAGTAAAAAGGAAAACTGAGGTAAATTCTGATGCCATCTGTTCTGGCTCCCTAGTGCTGCTCTGACAAGAATATATCACCAATGGGATGGCCTTAACAGGAGCTTTTTCTTACAATTTGGAGGTTTTAAGTCTAAGTTCAAACTGCCAGGCTTTAGGGGCTGGGTGAAAGCCCCTCAACCTTGGGGTCCAGCTCTGTCTCCTGCTCCCAGCCCACTGGAGCTAGAGGCGATTCTTCACTGAGACAGCTGCTGGCTGCTGAGGCTGAGAAGCCCCAAAGTTGACAAGTAAAAAGGCATAGTCCCGATGTTACCAAACCACATGGCAGGCCATTAACTTAAGTCCATTGTAAGTGCCAAGGTCGGTAGAGCATGGCAGCCTGCTGAGCAATGACAGGCTACGTGTAGGGTCCAAGTGTGCCATAGGCTAGAGACCATTCCCCAAGGCTTCTGCTTATAGACAGGAAGCAGATCACATTCCCTAAGGCAGCTACCCAGCTGCTCACAGTAGATTCCACCATGGAGTTGATGACCAGTCTCGTCATGGGGAATACTACCACCAGCTGCCCAGCCACTCCACCAGGCCCAGCCAAGTTGACACACAAACATAACCACCACACCATCTTTCTGACAGGAAATCCTGGAAGAGTTTGAGATGGTTTAGAGATGTTGATGGTTAAGGCTGGGTGCCACCTTGGTGGGGCCGTGACTCTCAGAGTTTGGCAGTTATGTAATGATGTAGTCTGGCAGTTACATAATAACATAATCATCCCCCATGATGCATATGATGTAATCAGCCAATCAGTTGCAAGAGGTGTTTCCCCAGGGGTGTGACCTGCATCCAATGCATGTATGGATGCTCTGGCAAAGCTCATTTGTTTCCTCTGGATCCTGCATTTGGCTTATCATCATTTGACCTCTGGGTCATCAGCCTCCACAGCCTGTGAGCCAGCAGCTTGCTGCCTGACCTGCCAATCTTGGACTCTTCAGTCCCTACAGCTATATGAGTCAGGGGAAGCCTGCAGCCTGACACATGGCCCATGGACTTGGGGTTTGCCAGCCTCTGCAACTGCATGAGCCATTTCCTTGAGATAAATCTCTCTCTCTCTCCCTCTTTCTCTATGTTGTTGCTAGGAGCTGTTGAGTTGGCTCCAACTCATAGCAACCCTATGCACAACAGAATGAAACACTGCCCAGTTCTGCACCAGCCTCACAATCCTTGTCATACCTGAGCGCGCCAGTTTTGGTTACCTAGTGCCGCTCTGATAGGAATATACAACAAATGGGATGGTTTTAACACACAGGAGTTTATTCTCTTACAATTTTGGAGGATAGACATCTGAGTTCAAAGTGCCAGGCTCTAGGGGCTGGGTGAAAGCCCCTCAACCTTGGGCTTCAGCTCTGCCTCCTGCTCCTGGTCCACCAAAGCTGGAGGCTTTTCTTCACTGAGACAGCTACTGGCTGCTGAGGCTGACAAGCTCAAGGTTTACAAGTGAAAAGGCACAGTCCCAATGTTACCAAACAATGTGGCAGGCCATTGATTCAAGTCCATTGAGAGTTCCAAGGTCAGCAGAGCATGGCAGGCTGCTGAACAACAACACGGCTACATGCAGGGTCCAAGTGTGCCATCAGCTAGAGACTGTTCCCCAAACACACAGGAAGCAGACCATATCCCTAAAGCAGCTACTCAAATAGATTCCACCATGGAGTAAATTACGTTTAATTGTAACTACATCCAGCTGCCCAGCCACTCAACCAGGCCCAGCCAAGTTGACATACAAACTTAACTACCACACCATCATTGCAACTACTGTGTCAATCCATCTTGTTGAGGGCCTTTCCCTTTTTTGCTGGCCATTCTTGCTTCCAGGGGGGATTCTGGCTGCACTTTTCTTTCTTTTTGAAATTGTGATTTGGGTGAAAATGTACAGAGCAAATTCACTTTCCATACAGCACTTCACATACACTTTGTTTCATGACATGAACTACAATTTATCCCAATGCAAAAGCTCCCCTCCCGGAGGAGGCGGGGCAAGATGGCGGACTAGGCAGAAGGATTGCACAGACCCTCTTCAACAAAGAAAAGGGAAACCAATTAACACAGACACAGA
>NW_006922268.1:703873-706480 GCF_000298275.1 Orycteropus afer afer | reverse complement strand
GACTCTCACTTCTTTAGGATATATACCTAGTAATGGAATGGCTAGGTCAAATGGTATTTCTAAGTCCAACGTTTTAAGGAATTGCCATACTGCTTTCCACAGTGGTTGCACCATTTTACAGTCCCACCACTGGCTGCACTTCTTCCAGAAAAGATTTGTTAATTCTTCTGGCAGTCCATGGTACTCTCAGCATCCTTCACCAACACCACAACTCAAAAGCATCCACTCTTCTTTGGTCTTCCTTATTCATTGTCCAGATTTCACATGCATATGAGGCGATTGAAAACACCATGGCTTGGGTCAGGCACACCTTAGTCTTCAAAGAGACATCTTTGCTCTTCAGCACTTGAAAGAGGGCTTTTGCAGCAGAGTTGCCCAGTGCAATACATCATCTGATTTCTTGACTGCTGCTTCCATTGGTGTTGATAGTGAAACCAAGTGATATGAAATCCTTGACAATTTCAATATTTTCTGCATTTATCATGATGTTGAAATGTAATCCATACTGCAGATTCTAGTCTTTAAACTTCATCAGTAAGTGCTTCAAGTCATCCTCACTTTCAGCAAGCAATGTCTTGGCATCTGCATATCACAGGTTATTAATGAGTTTTCCTCCAATCCTGATACTGCATTCTTCTGCATATAGTTCAGCTTATCAGATTATTCATTCAGCACATAGGTTCAATAAATATGGTGAAAGGATACAACCCTGACACACTCTGTTCTTGATTTTAAACCATGCAGTATCCCCTTGTTCTGTTTGAATGACAGCCTCCTGGTCTATGTATAGGTTCCTTGTGAACACAATTAAGTGCTCTGAAATTCCCATTCTTATCAGTATTACCCATAATTTGTTATGATTCACACAATCAAATACTTTTGCATAGTCAATAAAGCACAAGTAAATATCTTTCTGATATTCTTTGCTTTGAACCAAAATCGATCTGACATCAGCAATGATATCCCTCATTCCATGTCCTCTTCTGAATCCAGCTTGCATTTCTAGAAGTTCTCTGTCAATATACTGCTGCAACCATTTTTGAATTATCTTTAGTAAGATTTTACTTGCATGTGATATATATGATATAGTTAGGTAATTCCACATTCTGTAGGATCACTTTTCTTTGGAATGGGTACAAATATGGATCTCTTCCTATCATTCAGTCAGGTAACTATCTTCCAAATCTCTTGGCATAGCCAAGTGAGTGACTTCAGTATGGCATCCATTTGTTGAAACATCTCAATTGACAGTGAAGCTTGGACTTCTTCCTTCAATACCATTGGTTCTTAAAGATATGCTACCTTCTGAAATGGTTGAATGATGACTGATTCTTTTTGGTAAGTGATTGTGAATTCCTTCCATCTTATTTTGATGCTTCTTGCATCATTCAATATTTTGCCTGTAGAATCCTTCCATACTGAAAATTTGAAGCTTGAATTTTTTTTCTTCAGTTCTTTCAGCTTGAAAAATGCTGAGCATGTTCCTCCCTTTGGGTTTTCTAGCTCCAGGTCTTTGCACAATTCATTATAATACTTAGTCTTCTCAAGCTGCCACCTGAAATCATCTGTTCAGCTCTTTTATTCCAATATTTCTTTCCTTTGCAAGAGCAAGTTTCAGAGTCTCTTCTGAGATCCATTTTGGTCTTTTCTTCCTTTCTTGTCTTTTTAATGATGTTTTGCTTTTTCAATGTATGATGTTCTTGATGTCATCCCACAACTCATCTGGTGTTCCATTACTGGTGTTCAGTGAGTCAAATTTATTCTTTAGGTCATCTCTAAATTCAGGTGGGATATACTCTAGGTCATATTTTAGGTCTTGTGGACTTGTTTTAAATTTCTTCAGCTTCAACTTGAACTTGCACATGAGCAATTGATGGACAGTTCCACAGTCAGATCCTAGAAGTGTTATGACTGACAATATTGAGCTTCTCCATCACCTCTTTCCATAGATGTAGTAGATTTGATTTCTGTGTATTCCATCTGGTGAGGTCCACATGTGTAGTCACAGTTTATGTTGCTGCAAACAAGTATTTGTAATGAATAAGTTATTGGTCTTCCAAAATTCTTTCATGTGATCTCTGGTGCCATTTATATCTCCAAGGCCATATTTCAACTACTGATGCTTCTTCTTTGATTCTAACTTTCACATTCCAATTGCCAGCAATAATAAACACATCTTGATTACATATTTGGTCAATTTCAGACTGCAGAAGTTGGTGAAAAAGCTTCAATTTCTTTATCTTTTGCTTTAGTGGTTGGTTCATAAATTTGAATAATAATCATATTAACTGACCTTCCTTGAACACATATGGATATTATCCTATCTCTGATATGTACTTCAGGATAGATCTTGAAATGTTCTTTTCACCAATTAATGCAATGTCATTCCTCTTCAATTTGTCATTCCTGGAATAATAGCCTATATGATTATCTGATTCAAAATGGCCAATACCAGTCTATTTCAGCTCACTAATGCCTAGGATATCAATCTTTATGTGTTCCATTTCATTTTTGACAACTTTATATTTTCCTGGATTCATACTTCATTCATTCCATGTTCTAAGTATTAATGGATGTTTGCAGTGCAGCTATTTCTTCCCATTTTGA
>NW_006922268.1:690469-703022 GCF_000298275.1 Orycteropus afer afer | reverse complement strand
CTGACCTGAGGGGCTCATCTTTCAGCACTGAATCAGATACTGTTTCATGGCTTTTCATAGTTTTCCAGTAATATATCAGACAATGTTTCACTCCCATTCATAAGGTTTTTTTTTTCAGTGGCCAATTCTTTCAGAAGCATATGGCCTCATCCTTCTCAGTCTGTTTCAGTCTGGCAGCTCCACAGAAACCTGTTCTCCTGCCTAACTCTGCTGGGATTCGAAATACTGGTGGCATGCCTCCAGCCTCAGAGCAACACACAGATACCACAGTATAACAAACTGACAGACAAGTGGTGGATAGCATATATACACACATATACATATATATACACACTTCACTGATTTGCTTTTCTAGAGCACCCAGCCTACAATGCAGATGCTCAAGAGATGTCAATTTGATAGCCAGATGAAGTAATCTGGGTCTCAGAAGAGATGTCCAAACTAGAGATAGATCTTTTGAGGCATCTGCTTTCCAGGTAGTAAGTGAGACAGATGAGCAATAGTTTATTTATGCCGGTCAGTTGCTAGTTTAGCTCACCCATTCCCCAGTGTACATGGAAGTGATGAGTGGAAGAGGTAGAAAAATCCTGGGAGGGAATTGGATGCAGCTTAAACACAAGACAAGGAGAGTGAGGATTCAAAGGTTGGTACCATGTACTCATCTCATTTTCTGGTACTCATGGCCCTAACTAGTTGGATTCAAAACTCTTCTGTGAGGACAGGAAGCTAGAAATGGTGGGCAGAGCTGGGTCTAGCATGATAAGGGGTACAAATTCCCTCTGCACTACAAACGTCATACAGCTGAGATACTCCGTGAAGCCAGCCCTCTCCAGTTGCCATCAAGTTGACTCCAACTGGTGGGGACTGTGTGTGTGTTGGAGTAGGACTGTGCTCCACAGGCTGACTTTTCAGAAGTTGGTCACCACATCTTTCTTCCAAGGTGCATCTAGGTGGTGGACTGTAGCCTTCAACCTTTCAGTTAGCAGCCCAGTACTTAACTCCTTGTTGCACATAGGGCCACCTATAACCAAAAGAACCCCAAACTTATCGTCATTGAGTCAATTCTGACTACAGGACAGGGTAGAACTTCCCAATAGCTTTTCCAGGTCTGTAAGTCTTTATAGCAGCAGACTGCCAGTTCTTTCTCCCATTGAGTGGCTGGTGGGTTCAAACTGCCAACCTGTTGGTTAGCAGCCGAGTGCTTAACCAGTGTGTCATCAGGGCCCTGAGGGACCCCTATATCACCCTAAAAACTCTACTTTAAATCACCAGGATACAAATACTTAATTTTTAAATATTGAAAAGCAGGAACCGTGACTATGGCCGTAAACATGACCTTAAGCTGATGGTGCAGTGCAGTGCTCCCTTTCTTTCTTTCTTTCTTTTTTTTTTATACAAAGATATGTTTTCTTTACATCTTCTGACAGCACTACACAGGAAAAAGCTCCCTCTGTTGCTGAGCCCAGGCAACGCTCAGTGGCATTGGCATGAAGCCTGTGAAGAACTTTGTCTGTCTGCTCCTTATTAATGGCTGGGATAGAGTTTTCAGTCCCTTGCCCTCCCTGGGTTCTTCAAGCACACTTTCTCAAGTTCCAGGGCAGAAAGAACACTGTCCCCATTCTGAGCTTGTCAAGGATGTTGTTACGGTAATCTCAAGGAGTTTCATCATTTCCCTGAAAGCATCTCTTCCTTTATTTGGTCTTCAGGAAAAGAGACAGTAATGGCTTAGATTTCCATTCACATATGATATCTACTTGTTTTCTTTCTTTCTTTTTTTTTTTTTTTCCCCACAAAAGACTGAATCTTGCCTTGAATGTATTTCATTGTTCTCCCAAGCAGGATGCTTTACTGGAGATACTACATATGGATTCCCACCTCTCACTTCATGAACTGTACCTGAGATGGCTAGAGTGTCAGAAGCCTGGAAGGTCAGCGTCAATCACTTTCCCATTTGCTGTGGACGTACTGCCTTCCCATCACCCTCTCTTATGTCCATCTCTGTCCCTCAGCTGCGTGAATGAGACGAAGTCCCTGAGTACCCTGCAGTGTTGCACACCCCCTTCAACAGCCATAGCCAAACACAATCTTCTTTCCTAGAGAGCTCTCCTGCCATCTCATACTGACCGAGGAATGATCCTGAGTCAAGAATTGGATTTTTAAAACATTAGATCCTTTCTCTTTTCTTTTAAATTGTGATTTGGGTGAAAGTTTACAGAAAAAATTCATTTTCCATACAGCAGTTCGTGCACATTTTGTTTCGTGGCACTGACTGCAATCCCCATAATGCAGTGCTCTCTTCCCACTTCCTCCCGTGGTTCCTTTTCCCTGTGTCCTCCTTTCCTGTGCAGTCTGGCCCCTGAGCTGTCTCCCTGGGCAAACGCTGCCCTTCTGATCTCCCATGGTTAATTGTTCTTAGGAGTGCACCTATGTGGTGTAAATGTTCACCTTATATGCTTGTCTATTGTTTGGCTGGAAGCCATGGAGTGGATTCAATTCCAGGCCTGAAAGGTGAGCAGGCTCTATCAGACCAGTAAGCCTGGGTTTTTTTTTTTTTTTTTCTTTCTTTAGTCTTTTGACACATTTTTCTCCCACTCTATCCAGGATTTCCTGCACTGATCCCCCTCCAAGTGGTTGACAGTGGTAGCCAGGCACCATCTAGTTCTTCTACTCTCATGGTCATAGAGGCTGAGGGGATCGCATGGTCTACCAGTCCCTTGGACTAATTGTTTCCATGCTGCTTTGGTTTTCTTCATTCTTCTTTGCTCTGGACGAGGAGAGACCCATTGTTGCATCCAGATGGCTGCTTGCAAGCTTTTGAGGACCCAGTTGCTACTCATCAAAGGAGCCTGTAAAACAATGTTTTTGTGTAGTATGTTATACCCACTGAGTATGATGTGCCCATGACCATGGTCCTGAGTCTATAGGTCCAATGACTCACTCCCTCAGGATGGTTGGCTATGGCTAAGAAGTTATCATAACTTTGCCCCCTGGTTGTTGTTGTTTGCCGTCGAGTCGGCCCCGACTCATAGCGACCCCTCCTTGGGTTTCCGAGGCGGTATCACTACGGAAGTAGGATTGCCCAACATTTCTTCCCCCCTGGTAGTTCTATTTATATGGCTATTCTTACAGCACATACCAATATGTATGTAGAAATATCATCTGCTAAACTTATGTATAAAACATTTCCTTTTTGTGGGCTTCTGCAGTAAGCATTCCAGCCTACACTTACATCTCCATTAGCCTAGGACTCTGAGCCTCCCAACCAGCCAGGCTCTCAGGGCATTTTGGTTGTTGGGTTAGCTTCTGTTGATACATAAGTACACAGCAGAGAAAACCCTGAAGGTCAGTGTTCTAAGCTTGCATCTTCCTGCTCTGAAGATGGCCTTCAGAGAGAGCATCCATCACCACGAGATCATGGCTGTCCTCAGTTCTTAAAATGTTCACATCAAAGAATACCTTTCACTGAGCTTGCTCTGATGTGACACAAAGAAGAGCTGTGTTTTCCAAACGAAAGTCTTGTTCAGTGTAACAGCCCTCAGACCCTCCCACTTATTCCATGTCCGCAACTGAATGTCAAAATCAGAGGCAACATGTCAGTGATGAACTCAGGTGGCTGAATGACAGGAATCTCTGTGTCTTGAGGTGCCCCTTCATGTCACTTAGGCATAGGTGTCACACCTCTAAATTCTGTTTCAAATTGTTCCTTTCATGTATGAGGACACAGCAGATGGCTGGGGCGGTGTCTCAGCTGGTACAAGGGGTACGCCTCTCCCAAGACTATTAGATTAGACACCCACACTTTAAGATGTATGTTCTATTCTCTTCTCCAGCTCCTGTGTTGCAACCCACTCTTGGTCCTTCTCAGACTTACCTTCTGGGGGACAAGAGCCCCTGATGATCCTGGACAAGAGTCAGGATGGAGGGAACATGAATGCAGAGGCTGGCTGGGCCAGGGCTCAGCGCCTCAAGGCTGCCAGGTTATCTTTACAGGTTTCTGGGCCCATCCAATGCTCTTGTTTTCAGTTGCCGTTGAATCAGCTCCGATTCACGGCACCCTTATGTACAATAGAACAGAGTGTTGCTCACCCTGTGCCATTGCCACGACCTTGGATCCATTTGAGCCCATTGTTGCAGTCACTGCATCAGTCCATGTCAGGCAGCATCTCCCTCATTTTCACTGACCTCTACTTTTTCTAAACATGCTGCTGTTTTCTAGCTTTTGGTCTTTCCTAATGACGTGTCTGAAGTAAGTGAGATGAAGTCCTTGCTTCTAAGGAGCATTCTGGCTAGACTTCCTCCAAGACTGATTGACTTGTTCTTCTGACAGTTCATGTTGCTGTTAGATGCCATTGAGTGTGTTCCGACTCATTGCAACCCTGTATGCAACAGAAAAAACCCTGCTCGGTCCTGCACCGTCCTCACAATCCTTGCTATGCCTGAGCCCATCGCTGCAGCCACTGTGTCAATCCATCTTGGATGTCAGTTATTTTTATTTATTTACTTTTTTGCTGACACTTTACTTTACCAAGCATGATATCCTTCTTCAGGGCTGGCCCCTTCTGATAACGTGACCAAAGTAGGAAATACGAAGTTTGGCCATTGTCACTTCTCAGAAGCATTCTGGCTGCACTTCTTCTAGTTCAGTTTTGTTTGTTCTTCTGACAATCCATTGTATTTTCAGTATTCTTCACCAGCACCACAATTCAAATACATCAACTCTTCTTCAGTCTTCCTTACTCATTGTCCAGCTTTCACATGGATATGAGGTGCCTGAAAGGACCATGTCTTGGGTTGGGCTCACCTTATTCATCAAAGTGACATCTTTGCTGTTTAATACTTTAAAGAGGTCTTTTTCAGGAGATTTGTCCAACACAATACGTCATTTGATTCCATGCCTGCTGCTTCCATGGGTGTTGAATGTTGACTCAAGTAGAACGAAATCCTTAACAACTTCAATTTTATCTCCATTTATCACAATGTTGTTTATATGTTCAGTTGTGAAGATTTCAATTTTATGTTGAGGTGTAACCCATAGTGAAGGCTGTAATCTTTTACTTTTATCAATAATTGCTTCAAGTTGTCTTCTCATTTGGCAAGCATGGTTATATCATCTGCCTCAGGCAATCAGAATTCTAGGGTCCTGGGGCCTAAGGATCTGTGCTTTTTCTAATCCTCCCTAGTGATTCTGTTCATCATCCTGGTTTGGGCACTCACCCTGGAGCAGCTGTCCCCGACTTTCACCCATGGACTTGATGGAGATGTTCACCATTGCTAAGACTTGGTCTGTGGTATAATCAGACAGAGCAAATATTGTGGAACTCGATGTTAGAAGAAAGGAAGCCTATGGGACAGACACAGACTGCTTTACTCAGCAGCAAGTGGAGGGTCTGGGCATTTGTTCACTCAACACTTATTATTATTATTATTGACTATGCACCTGCTAGCTGCCAGGTGCTATTCCAGGTGCTGGGACAGAGTGTCAATGAAACAGACAACGATCCCTGCTTTCAAGGGTATCGCAGTCATGTGAGAAATCTGTAATGGAACACCTCCTTGGGTTTCCGAGGCAGTATCACTATAGAAATAGACTGCCCAATCGTCCTTCCAAGGAGTGGCTGGTGGGTTTGAACCACCAGCCTTCTGGTTAGCAGTCAAATGCCTTAGGCACTAAGCCACCAGAGCTCCCCTATAGTAAGCAGACAAGCTAAATATAGGGTTTAAGTGATTGGTTGGTTGGTTCCTTGGTAGATTGTTGGTTTGAGGTTGGTTGGCTAGCTGGCTGCAATTTGAACACAAGACAGGGGTCTCTGTCTTTTCCACTTGTGGATCCTCAAAGCCACAACAGTACCTAGAGCATGGAAGACATTTCCTCAATGAATGAAAGACTGAAGGTAAATGCAATGGTGTGAAACAGAATAAAGGGGGCTAGGAGTGCTGGACGGGGAGGATGGGATAAGCTAGGCTTTCAATAAGGTCCAGCTCCAGGAGTAGGTCCCAGGCCTGGATACTCGCGTAAAGGGTCACCTATCTGTTCTGCCACCAGATAGGAATTCATTTCTGTTTAAAGACAATTTAAGAAGCTACCATGGATTTCTTTCCTAGTCACTTTCTGATCAATTGTTGTTGTCATCATTGTTGTTGTTGTTGTTAGGTGCCATCAAATCATCTCCAACTCATACTGACCTTATGTGCAACAGAACAAAACACTGCCCAGTCCTGTACCAACCCCATGATCCTTGTTATACCTGAGCCCATCATTGCAGCCATTGTGTCAGTCCACCTTGCTGAGGGCCTCTCCCTTTTTCGTTGACCCTCCACTTTACCAAGCATGATACACTTCTCCAGAGAATGGTCCCTTCTGACAACATGACCAAAGTAGGTGAGACAAAGTCTGGCCATTCTCGCTTCCAAGGAACATTCCAGATACACTTCCTCCAGGACAGATTTGTTAGTTCTTTTAGCAGTCCGTGGTACTTTTGGCATTTTTTGCCAACACCATAACTCAAAGCGTCAACTTTTCTTCTGTCTTTCTTATTCATTGTCCAGCTCTCACATGCATATGAAGCAATTGAAAATACTATGGCTCAGGTTAGGTGCATTTTAGTCTTCAAGGAGACATCTTTTCTCTTCAGCACTTGAAAGAGGTCTTTTGCAGCTTATTTGCCCAAAGCAATACGTCTTCTGATGTCTTGACTGCTGCTTCCATTGGCGTTCATTGTAAAACCAAGCAATATGAAATCTTTGACAACTTCAATCTTTTCTCCACTTATCGTGATGTTGCTTATTGGTCCAGTTGTGAGGATTTTTGTTCTCTTTATGTTGAGGTGTAATCCATACTGTAGACTGTATTCTTCAATCTTCATCAGTAAGTGCTTCAAGTCATCCTCACTTTCAGCAAGCAAAGTTGTGTCATCAGCATATTGCATGTTATTAATAATTCTTCCCCCAATCCTGATGCTAAGTTCTTCTTCATATAGTCCAGTTTCTGGGATTATTTGCTCAGCATACAGATTGAATAAGTATGGTGAAAGAATACAACCCTGACACACTCCCTGATTTTAAACCATGCAGTATCCCCTTTTTTCTGATCGAATGACAACCTCCTGGTCAATGTACAGGTTCCTCGTGAGTAAAATTAAGTGTTCTGGAATTCCCATTCTTCTCAATATTATCCATAATTTGTTATGATCCACAAATTGAATGTTTTTGTGTAGTCAATAAAACACAAGTAAACATCTCTCTGCTATTCTTTGCTTTGAGCCAAGATCCACCTGACATCAGCAATGATATCCTTCATTCCACATCCTCTTCTGAATCCAGCTTGCATTTCTGGAAGTTCTTTGTCAATATATTGCTGCAACCATTTTTTAAATTATCTTCAGTAAGATTTGACTTGTGTGTGATGTTAGTGATATTATATGATAATCTCCACATTCTGTGGGATCACCTTTCTTTGGAATGGGCACAAATATGATATGAAATCATTCCTCTTCTATAGGTTTAGGGACCATTTAGGAAGCTACCATCTATTTCCTTCCTAGAGACTTTCTGATCAATTGTTGTTGTTGTTATTAGGTGCCATCTAGTCAGCTCTGACTCATAGTGACCCAACAGAATGAAACACTGCTTGTCCAGTAATATGTCAGACAGTGTTTCACTGCTATTCATAAGGTTTTCACTGGCCAATTTTTTTCAGAAGTGCATGGCCCTGTCCTTCTTCTGAGTTTGTCTTAGCCTGGAAGCTCCACTAAACCCTGTCTACTATGGCTGATCCTGCTGGTACCTGGCATACCAGTGGCAGAGCCTCCAGCCTCGCAACAGCAATATGAAAGCCACCACAGTATGACAAACTAACAGAAGAGAGGTGGTCTGATCAATTACCTACCATCAAAGATTCCTGTGGGTCAAGGCATTGTGATCACTCTTCATCCTTGCTGCCCACATAGTTAATATGCCTGCATGTCTTTTGTGAAGTGTGGCCATTGAGTCTTGCTATTCCAGTATCCCATCACCTGCAATGAGAGCAGGGAGCCCATCTCAGTCCTAATGCCTTTTCTACAGAACACAGTCCCCACAGAAGTTTTCAAGGATATCAGTACTCTTCTCAGTTCCCAATGCTTTTGTGAGAGTCTTTGGGATCTTTGAACATAGTGGGGTTGTGTGTATATGTGTGTGCACACATGTGTATGTGTACTGTTCTATTTCTCTAAATCTTTGGATTCATTGTCTACACTATGCCAGGGAAGTTTTGGCATGTCAATCTCAATAAACACCAGCCACTGTTGTGTTCAACTTCCATTCAGCCAGTCAATCAACAACCAACAAACCAACCGATCAACAGACAACCAACAACCATCCATCCAGCCAACAAGCCAGTGAAGTGAACTCTTAAAGCAACTTCTCCCACATAAACTAACATGTTAAATCTGGAGTCTCTCACTGTCTTATCTCCTAGAACCGCTGTAATGATATACCAAGGAGTGGTGGCTTTAAATGACCAAAAATCACTGTCTCATAGTCCTGGAGGCCAGAAGTCCAAATTGGGATATTGGCCATGTTGATTCCTTCTGAGGCTCTGAGAGGAACAGTCCCACCCCTCTCTTCTAGCTTCCGGTGGCTCCCGGCAATCCTTGATGGTCCTTGGCTTGTGGCTGCATCCCTCTAGTCTCTGCTCTCATCTCCACCTGGCATTTCCTCTGCTCTGCACCTCCAATCCCTCTCCTTTCTCTTGTAAGGATACCAGTCAGAGGATTGGGCAATCTACTTTCATAGTGATACCGCCTTGGTGACCCAAGGAGGGGTCGCTATGAGTCAGGTCTGACTCAACGGCACATAACACAACAACAACAACAAATCTAAAACCATCTCTTCATCTTGAGGTCCTTCATTACATCTGCAAAGACTGCTGTTCTAGATAAAGTCACCTCCTGAGGTTTCAGGTGAACACACCTTTTGAGGGCCACAATCAACTCACTACAGTGCTAATTTACCAGTTGCTGTCAAGTTAATTGAGAGCTTTGGTGGCACTGTGGCGAGAGCATTGAGCTGCTAACCAGGTTGGTACTCTGTGGAGAGAAAGATGAGACAGTCTGCTTCCATAAAGATTGAAGTCTTGGAAGCCCTCTGAGAAGTTCTACCCTGTTCTAGAAGATTGCTATACATCAGAATCTACTCGATGGCAGTGGGTTGGGTTGGGTTGGGTCAAGTCGTTTCTGACTCATGGTAACCCTCTGTGTGTCAAGGTGGAACTGTGTTCCTAGGGTTTCAGGGGCTGATTTATTGGAAGTGGTCATCAGGACTTTTTTTCGAGGTATCCCAGGGTGGACTTGAACCTCCAATCTTTTGGGTGACAGCTGAGCACTTGACCACTTGCCCCATGCAGGGACCCCCACATGGTTATAGAGTTTATTGAATGTTCCCAAAGGCCTGACTTTGCTCTGTCTGCCGACGAAACCATCCCAGTTCCTGCTGTATGACGCTCACATAATAATAGGACACTATATGCTGTATACGTCACAGCCTCGTTTTATAAAGAGGAAACTGAGGTGTAGAGAGGCTTTGCCCCACCACAGAGTTAGCAGAGGGTGGAGCACGGTTCATGCTCAGGCTCCCTGCCTCCCTGGCCAATCCTCTTCTCCCTGCAGTCCCTTGGCATCCCAACAGGACATCGCTGCGGTGGTGTCACCATGGGTGTGCCCCTCTGCAGGGCTGCCTTCTCACGAGGCCTCCTAGGTTGTTGTGTGAAGGCTACATGACACTGGGCATGTGTCAGTGTCCAGCCAGGACGGCCTGCTGGGATGGACACTGAGATCTTTTCTTCCTGAATTGGCCCTGTAAGAGTTTGAATGGGCAACAACAAGCAATTACTCTTTCTTTCTTCTGCCTGTGCTCCCTGTCCTATTCAGAGGCACAAAAGGGAAGCATTTCCATAGGTGTGTGGTGCTGCATTTGTACAAATAGGCTTAATCCATGTGGTCCCCAATGAATGCAGAACAAGTATGGAGAGGCCGTTCCAATGTGCATGTGTCTGCTCGTTGCTTTGCATGTGGGCAGACCGAGGGCTCTCCTGGAAGCTCCCAGGAGTGTCTGGGCTCAGCCATTCTCAAGTGGCCAGACTCTGGGCCCAGGGCAGCCAAACATCCAAGCACATGTGTCTCATACAGACAGACCCCTCTCAACGTGTGACTGCCTTTGAAAAGGAAACTTTTAATCTCCTGTGGCATTTGTGAGCCTTGGACTTCTGGGGACAGATATTCCTCCAAGCCACTGTGGTGTCCCCAGGAGCCAGAGGACAATCAGCCCCTAACTGGCACCTTAGGCCTCATGCAGGAGGCTTTCTTCCCAGCGGTTCAACATGGTGTGCTTTCTCCCGCTTCCCCATCAGGCTCACTTTGTGACTGTGGAAACAGCAGTACAGTGAGGGGAGAAACTCCCCAATGTCTTACCTGGTGCAGCAAATGGAATTCCCATCAACAGGAGAGGTGCTTCTCTCATCAGAACGCTGAGTGCCCGCCAGAGAAAGCTGGGCCTGGCTTTGTGGGTTTCAAAACGTGACAGTGATAACATTGGCCGAGAGAGGCTATTGGAGTCTCCCAGCGCACACTTACATGGCTACCATGGTTTCATCAGCAGGAGAGGTGGCCTGTCTTCCCCAGGATGTCTGAAAATAAGCTGAGCCAACTCCAACCACTGGACAAGGTCAGAGGGTGTGCTGCTGTGTTTGTGTTTAAAATGTGCCGTCCTTGTGCAGACGCTCACCAGTCCATGTGGACCTATCAGCACGGCCTGCTCACTGGGGACGTGTTTGTGCCGCTGTTGTAACCAGCTAGAGGAGTGTCTTCGGAAGTGCGTGCGTGAGCATAGGAGACTGAGCTTGGAGCCGCGAGCACTGTGGATTCTCCGTGTGGCATCACTGTTGTGAGTGCTCTGCAGTGCGAATTGCCGGTGCACACTCACCCTCTGGGGCAGGACTCTCAGGAGCCCTGGGCCAAGGAGGAAGCAGCTTCACAGTAAGATCAGTGAGCACCGGCAGTAGTGCTGGTGGGCCTCGAACACTGGCCTCCTGGCTGCCGTGCCGGTGCTCAGAGCTCCTAACCCAGTTGGGTTCTGCTTGGTTCTCTCTTCTCTCTGCACAGAGAAATCCCTTGGCCCTCAGGGCTCTGGGGCTTTGGTCATGGGGCCTGCAGAGTGGACATACTGGGCATGAAGGGAGGGCTGAGGAAGGACAGCGGGAATGCTCCTTGGAAGTGAGAGTGGCCAGCCTTCATCTCAGTACTTTGGACATGTTATCAGGAGGGACAAGTCTCTGGAGAAGGACATCACGCTTGGTGAAGTGGAGGGTCAGTGAAAAGGGGAAGGCCGTCCGTGAGATGGACTGACACGGTGGCTGCAACCATGGGCTCAGGCATGGCGACGAGGCTGGTGCAGAACCAGCGTGTTTCAGTCTGTTGTACACGGGGGTCGCTGGGAGCCAGAGCTGACGCGACACACCTAACAGGGAGCAGGAGCCTGTCTGCAAACGGAGCGAAGCAGCCAGCAGCAGGACCCCCCCCAGGGGGCCACTCTCTGAAGCCCCACTTTCCTGTGTTACTTTGTTGGGCACCAAACACAGACGGCAGAAGATGTTCTTTTAACTGAGATGTTAGAACCTCCACAAAGGGTTGATCTGAAGGCATTCAGTTGAGGACTCTTGTCTGCAGTATGTCTGTCTCCTGAATTAATCTCTGCTTCTAGCCAATAGCAAACCTTTCAATTCATGTAGTGCAGCTTTCTGTAGGGTTAGGGGTCCCTGGGAGGCACAAAGGAGTCCTGGTGGCACAGTGGTTAAGGCGTTCGGCTGTTAACGCAAAGATTGGTGGTTCAAACCCACCAGCTGCGCCACGGGAGAGAGATGGGTCAGTCTGCTTCCCTAAAGATGACGGCTTTGGAAACCCTTTGGAGCAGGTCTATTCTGCCCTGCCGGGTCACTGTGAGCCCACATCAGTTTGACAGCAATTGGTTTGGGTTTAGGGTGGCACGAATGGTTAAGCCCTTGGCTATTAAACCCAGAGATTCGGGGTTTGAGTGCACCCAGAGGTGCCTTGGAGGAAAGGCAGGGCCTTCTGCTTCTGAAGGGTCACCGTCATTGGCACCCCACGGAGCACAGTTCCACTCTGACATGCAGGGAGTCACCGTGAGCAGAGTAGACTTGATGGTGAGTGGTTTCTGCTACTTACGTTACTGTGTGTGACAGCTCTCCTTCCAGTTCCTCCCCCATAGTTACCTCTTCCCTGCACCCTTCCTTCCCTGCTCATATCATCACATATGAAGATGAGCAGGCCCTGCCGCCCTGCCCCGAGCTGTCCCCCCATGCGAACGCTGCCCTTCTGTTCTCCCAGATTGATCTCTCTGAGAAGCAGATCTATCTGTGGTGGCCAGGTTTGTGCGTCAGCTTGGCTGGGCCCCATGAGTGGCTGGGGACCTGGATGTAGTATTCCCCAGGAGGAGACTGGTCATCAACTCCATGGCGGAATCCACTGGGAGCAGCTGAGTAGCTGCCTTAGGGAATGTGGTC
>NW_006922268.1:678353-685754 GCF_000298275.1 Orycteropus afer afer | reverse complement strand
GGAAGGGAAGGTAAACCACTAAGTAGAGGGTAGATGCATAGTAACTTGGATGAAGGGGAAGGCAATATACTATGGGGGAGATGTGTTTTATAGGGCACTTGTTCGATTTAAGAAAGTGAAATTGATGTATTGATTGTAGGTTTTCCCTCAAAATGACTCTGGCGTCAAAACAGCCCATATCCCAGAGTTGCTGGCGAGCCCAGATGCCTGACAAATGTTTCTGGATCATACAGAAGACATAGCTGCTAATTTCCACTCCTGCAGCAACGCGCTCCCTCTGTCTCACTAGGGTCCTTCCAGCAGGCACAGCACAGGGAAGAGTTTTCTGTTGCTGAGATCTGATAGGGAGAACTGTGACGTACCTCAGTCTCTCACACACACAAATGCACGCATGCAGGCAGGCACACACACACATGCAGATGCACCACATGTACACATGTGCACACATTCATACACATGCATGCACACTCACACACATACACACATGCACATGCATACTGTCATGCACACATCATACACACACTCTCACACTTGCAAACACACACGCATGTAACACACATGTATACACATGCATACATCACACACATCCATGTGCACATGCACATATACCCATGCTCTCTCACACACATGTACAACACATGCATGCACATGCATATGGACACACATGCATACACACCATACTCACACACATGCATACACATGCATACACATATGCATACAAACATTAACATATATACCTATACTCAAACATACACACTCAGCACACACATACATGTACATACATATATACACACATAGCCACAGTCACACACACATACCTGCACACACATGTACACACAATTAGACAATATCTCTCCATGTGCTTTTGGTGGGGCTTGCATCTCCCTTTTGTAAATCTATCTTCATATCCTTTGCCTGTTCCTTGGCTGACGTCTTAGAGCTTTCAACCAGTCAGCAGACCAGCTTAGAATTTTTTCAAGGACATGTGGCTGTCAGATGATTAAAAGGAATCCACTTGTGTAGAAAAGTTGTCCATGTGTGTAGGAAACATGCTCAACCATGCTTCTACCTGTGTAGGAAAGAAAGCCATTGTGTAGGAAAGTGACCCAACCACATATCCCCCTGTGTAGGAAAAGGAGCCACATTGTATTAAGGGACCCACTGTGTAGGAAAGAGACTCACATGTGTAGGGAGAAACCCAACCATACATCCACCTGTGTCGGGAGAGGCCCAGATTGAAAGAAAGTGACTTGCTGTGTAGGAAAGAGACCCACATTATAGGAAGGGGACCCACCATGTAGGAAAGGGACACACTAAAGCCCGACTGAGCAGAGCCTCGGGAAAATGCCACAGCCTGAGGGGTCCCTTTGCTCCCCTACCTCTTTAATTAATGCTGTTGTGAGTTGCTAGCAATGTAACACCCAACTCAGGTGACCCCTGGAATGAATGAAACTCTGTCTGGTCCTGCCCCGTCCCTGAGGTCAGCTGAGGACTGGATTCTTGTGACCCATAGTGTTTTCATTGGCTGGGTTTGGGAGTAGACCACCAGCCTTTGTTCCTCATCTGTCTTGGTCTAGAAGCTCCACTGAAACTTGTTCAGGATCATGGCAATGTGTGAGTCTCCATGAATAGATGGGTGGTGGTTGTCCATGAAGTGTGTTGGCTGAGAATCAAACCCTGCATGAGAGGCGAAAATCCTACCACTGAACCATTACTGCCTCACATCTGTTTTCACCTCTGTTGAATAGATGTCATGTCAGATGATCTTTATGACCATGAAAGTGTGCTCTTGGAGAAGAAGGAGGAAGCAGGTCTCAGCGTGAATGCCCTAATGGTCAGGGTGCCAGAGAAATGATTCTTACATTGTATCCAGAGGTATCTCAAGAGCCTTTCTAATACACAGTTTGATACCTCGGTGTCTGTCTCCATCAATCCATTAATCCATCCATCCATCCATCCATCCATCCACACATTAATCTACTCACCCATCCAGTCATCCACACACCTGATAACCATCTATCTATGTACTCATCTACTTACCCATCCACCCACCCAACCACCATTCATCCATCTATTGTTTGTCTTTCTACAGTGATTGTTGGAGCAAGCTTAGAGCCCTAAAACTCTCACACACTTTGGTCATGTTGTCAGGAGGGACCAGTCTCTAGAGAAGAAGATCATGCTTGGTAAAGGGGAGGGTCAACAGAACATAGGGAAGACCCGCAACAGATGGACTAACATAGCTGCTGTGACAATGGGCTCAGCACAGGATTGTGAGGTGGTGCAGGCTGGGCAGTGTCTCATTCTATTGTGCATAGGGTCGCTATGAGTCAGAGCCAACTTGATGGCACCCAACAACAACAACAACAAGTGCCCTTACCAGCTACTTCCCTCCATGGTCAAAGCTGCAGGTGGCCCCACGAAAGCCCTCATGGCTGCACTCCCACTGCCCAGGACATCTCCTCTAACCCTGTATCCATCTTGAATCCCCCTCCCCCTTTTTTTTTTCTGGTGGCCCGTGCCACCCTGTGGTTCTAACCACCACATGGTTTTCACTCTGCCCCTCTGTTCTGCTCTTTGAAAGGAACATCTTAATGGAATATCTGGGTTGATCTAAGCAACTGTGACTCACCATTCTGAAGCTGATGGGCTAGTTCCATGCCACTTCTGGGCCAAAAGCACGAGCCCTGGGCTGGGGTTCAGCAGACCAGGTTACTGCCTTCCCAGCAGGGGCCCTGGCTCAGAATTAGTGATGACCGCTGGTTTCCGTTGCAATTACAGTGCAGTTAATTATCGCTCAAGAGGGGATTAGACACCAAGCGGACTTTGCAGAAGAAGAAGTTTCCTCCTCTGTGGTTGTAAAGACAGGGTAATACCTCACATGCGTTCTAGATGTTCTCTGAGGAATGGCGAGGGTGTCTCCTGACCTCCTCGCCCCGTGACTAGCACCTCTCTTCTACTCTACAGACCCACTTGTCATGGCCTGGTGAATGTAGTGAGGCTAAACTTTCCACGCCTTTGATTATCCCATGTTTTCATTTCAGCTTGTGCAGAATTGTTGACCTTTGCCCAAACAGTCGTTACTTCACAGTCACTGTTTTGCCGAGCAGCATATAGCCTCACGTTAGCTAGTTTCTCTCCCAACATAACTCCATGCACTCCAGGTTCTCAGCTCTTTGTCGTTGGGTAATCATCACTCGCGCAGGGCAGAATGCACGTCCTCTGCATGCAGGACGTGGTGCTCCCTGTGCCCTGGCCTCATGGGAGTGCACCTAGGATGGAGGATCCAGGCACCAAGTAGACGTGGTGAGATGGTCCTTCACTTGTGTAAATGAAATGAAAAGCTGCGTCTTGCTTTGCAGTTTTGTTGCTATTGAGGAGTGATGTTTCTAGGTTGATCCATCTTCTCTTTGAGCTATGGCACTTCGGAATAAGAGCGTATGCTGAGAGCATAATGCACAGCACTTAATTAAGAATGGACAGCTGCTTGCAAAGGTCTGGAGTCCAACTGTATCATTCGGGGTGAGTTATCTCCCACTTATCTCCACAGGCCTCCACAAGTTAGAAAAGCACGTTTTTCGCTTCAAAGACAGAGGAGCAGAGATCAGAATTAAATAACGCCAAGTAGTCGATCTCACAAGTGAATTCAGGGGTGGAGATTACATTGTTATCTGAGAATTACCTAAAATGTACTGATCACTAGCATTTATTAACAGCCTACTTCATGCCAGACCAAAGCCCTGGGGACACAAACAGTTGCCTACTCGGCTATGAACTGAAAGGTTGGTGGTTCCAAGGTACCCAGAGGCGCCTTGGAAGAAAGTCTTGACCATCTGCTTCTGAAAGGTCCCAGCCTTGAAGCCTGGGGAGGACAGTCCTGCTTGACACACAGGGGCTGCCATGGGTTGGAGTCAACTCAGTGGTTGCTGGCTTTAGTTCATGCCAGGCAGGGGCATGATGCTTAAGAAACATCCAATGTTGAACTCACAACATTGTGACTCTCAGGTCCAAACACGTGAAAATTAAGATGAGACAAAAGGGAATAACAAGGGCTAAGCACTTGATAGAAGGGATTGGGAAGGCAAACAGGCTCCTAGGAAGCAGAAATATCTTTGCAAAAATATACCTCATTGCTATTGAGGCAATTCTGACTCTAGCGGTCCGATAGCACAGAGCAGAGCTGCTCCACAGGGTTCCAAGGCCGTGATCGTTAGGCACCGCCGCCCCTCTATCAGTGTGTCGCGCCGTGAGGACTACGTATTGCTGTGAGGCTGGATGCTATGGCACCAGTATTTCAACTCCAGCAGACTCATCCAAGGTGGACAGGGTTCAGACTGAGACAGAGTAGGAAGAGGGTTTGTGACCTACTTCTGAAAAACTTGGCTGGTGAAGACCTTAGGAATGCCAGTACAGTGCTGTCTGATATGGTGCCAGAAGGTGAGTCCCTTAGGTTGGAAGTCACTCAGACAGCCAGGGAAGAGCTGCCTCTTCAATGCAGAATTGATCTTACTGCCATGGATGGAATAAAGCTTCCCAGACCTTCACTTGCTGCTGTGGCATGACTCCAAATGAGAAGAAACAGCTGCAAACATGCATTAATAATTGGAATGTGGAACGTGCAAAGTATAAAAAAAAAAAAAAAAAAAAAAAAAAATCCTCTGCCGTCAAGTAGGATCCAGCTCATAGTGACATCTCCTTGGGCTTCTGAGGTGTATCTTTGCAGAAGTAGATTGCCCAAAGTACAAATGGAGGAAAATTCCAAAACCAAAACTCACTGCCTTCAAGTCGGATCCAACTCCTAGCGACCCTCCTTGGGTTGCTGAGGCAGTATCACTACAGAAGTAGATTTCCCAATCTTCCTTCCAAAGAGTGGCTGGTGGGTTTCAACCACCAGGCTTCTGGTTAATAGTCAAATGCCTTAGGCACTATGCCACCAGAGCTCCTGTAGGAAAATTAGAAAAAAATTTCTAGAACATAGAAAAAATCAAATGGAATATATAAATATCAATATCCTAGCTGGCGTAGTGCCTAAGGCATCTAACTGATAACCAGAATGCTGGCAGTTCAAACCCACCAGCCACTCCTCAGAAGGAAGGTTGGGCAACCTACTTCCATAGAGATACCACCTCAGAAACCCAAAGAGGGTTTGCTATGAGTCGAATCCGACTCCATGGCAGTGAATTTGAGGCATTAATGAGCTGAAAAGGACTGATATTGGCCATTTTGAATGATACAATCATGCAGTTTTTACTACGCCTACAATGATAAATTGAAAAGGAATGGTATCACATTCATCGTCAAAATAACATTTCAAGATCTATCCAGAAGTACAGTGCTGTCATAGATAGGAAAATACCCATACCTATATAAGGAGGATGAGTTAATACAAATGTTATTCAAATTTTCACAGCAACCACTAATGCCAAAGATGAAGCAATTGAAGTTTTTACCAACTTCTGCGGTCTGAAATGGACCAAACATGCACTCAAGATGCACTGATAATTACTGATGATTGAAATGCAAAAATAGGAAATGAAGAAAGATCAGTAGTTGGAAAATAGAGCTTCGGTGATAGAAACACCACCAGAGATTATACAATGTAATTTTGTAAGACCAATGACACGTGTATTGCAAATACCATTTTTCAACAACTTAAATGGTGACTATACATGGAAACGGGAGCTCTGGTAGCATAGTGGATAAGACACTTGACTGCTAACCAGAGGGCTGGCGGTTCAAACCCACCAGCAACTCCTCGGAAGGAAGGTTGGGCAATCCTACTTCCGTAGTGATACTGCCTCGGAAACCCAAGGAGGGGTCGCTATGAGTCAGGTTTGACTCGATGGCACATAACAACAACAACAACATACATGGAAACATCACCGGATAGAATACATAAGAATCAGATTGACTACATTTGTCAAATGAGAAGATGGAGAAAGTCAATATCATCAGTCAGAACAAGGCCAGGGACTGACTATGGAACAGCCCATCAAGTATGTATATTCAAGTTCAAGTTGAAGCTGAAGAAAATTGAAATAAGCCCACAAGAGCCTCACATCAAGAATAGATTTGACACTTTGAACACTAATGATCAAAGATCAGATGAGTTGTGGGATGACATCAAGGACATTGTACATGAAGAAGGCAAAAGACACAAAAGAAAGAGAGAACCAAACTGGATGTCAGAAGAGACTGAAACTTGCTCTTGAGTGAAGAGTAGCGAAAGTGAATGGAAGAAATGTTGAAATAAAAGAGCTGAACAGAAGATTGCAAAGGGCAGCTTGAGAAGACAAAGAAAAGTATTAAATGAAATGTGCAAAGACCTGGAGTTAATAAACCAAAAGGGAGAAACACACTCGACATTTCTCAAGCTCAAAGAACTGAAGAAAAAAAGTCAAGCTGGAATTGATAATATTGAAGGATTCTATGGGCAAAATATGGAACGATGCAGGATGCATCAAAAGATGGAAGGGATGCACAGCGTTGCTGTACCAAAAAGAATCTCTTAACCTTTCACTGCTTCAGGAAGTAGCATATGATCAAAAACCTAGTACTGAAGGAAGAAGTCCAATCTGCACTGAAGGCACTTGCAAAAAATATGACTCTAGGAATTGTCATTTCACTTGCTGAAAATGAGGATGACTTGAAGCACTTACTGATGAAGACTGAAGACTACAGTCTGCAGTATGGATTACAGCTCAACATAAAGAAAACAAAAATCCTCACAACTGGACCAATAAGCAACATCATGATAAATGGAGAAAAGCTTGAAATTGTCAAAGATTTCATATTGCTTGGATCCACAATCAACACCAATGGAAGCAGCAGTCAAGATATCAGACGATTATTGCACTGGGCAAATCTGCTGCAAAAGACCTCTGTGGTGGTTAAGTTGTGTGTCAACTTGGCTGGGCCTGGTTGAGTGGCTGGGCAGCTGGTGGTAGTTATTCCCCATGAGGAGACTGGCAATCAACTTCATGGTGGGATCTACCACAAGCAGCTGAGTAGCTGCTTTTGGTATGTGGTCTGCTTCCTGTATATAAGAAGCAGCTTTGGGAATAGTCTCTAGCTTATGGCACGCTTGGACCCTGCAGGTAGCTGTGTCATTTTTCAGCAGCCTTCCATGCTTTGCTGACCTTGACACTTATATGGACTTGAGTTAATGGCTTGCCATGTGCTTTGGTAACATCAGGACTGTGTCTTTTTACTTGTCAACCTTGGGCTTGGCAGCCTCAGCAGCCAGCAGCTGAGTGAAGAAAAGCCTCTAGCTTCAGTGGGCCAGGAGCTGGAGGCAGAGCTGAAACCCAAGGCTGAGGGGCTTTCACCCAGCCCCTAGAGTCTGGCACTTTGAACTTGGACTTAAAGCCACCAAATTGTAAGAATAAAGTCCTGTTTGTT
>NW_006922268.1:673404-674702 GCF_000298275.1 Orycteropus afer afer | reverse complement strand
AAATGGAGGTCTCGAAACCTTTACCTTATCCATGTAAGTAAGGCTGGGTTCACTCAGATGATGCAGCTCTTTCCCAGTCCTGTTTTGAGAGCCTTCTAACCTAACTGGACTATTCATAAAGCTGTGCGGTAATGTATCAAACAGTGTTTCTTTGATATTCATAAGGTTTTCCTTGGCCAATTCTTTGAGAAGTGGATGGCCTCTTGAAGACTAAGGTGCACCTAACCCGAGCTGAGAATGGCCAGACTTCGTCTCACCTACTTTGATCATGTTGTCAGAAGGGACCATTCCTTAGAGACGGATGTCAAGCTTGGTGAAGTGGAGGGTCAGCAAAAAATGGAAAGACCCTCAATGGGATGGATTGACACAGTGGCTACAAACATGGGCTCAGGTAGAGCAAGGATTGTGAGGCTGGCACAGGACCAGGCAGTGTTTTGTTCTGTTGTACACAGGGTCGCCATGAATCAGAGCTGACTCAGTGGCACCTACCAAGAACAATTTGATATAAAAATTCTTTGTTGTGGCTGCAATGGCCTTCTGGGCCCTGTAGCACCTGCTGAGCGGGCCAGCAGCCCGGGCCCCTTCCTGATCTTCTGCTGTGCCTGGGAGAGGACAGCTGGACTGTAGGGCTGGGGTGGGGCCACTGATTCAGGCCTAAGACTGCCCTCCGCAGAGTTTTCCTTGTTTGTAATTGCAGTGTCATTTGCATCTGACACAATCTCACTTTAAAGTGTAAATTCCATAGCTTTTAGTACACTCGCAAGGCCTTCCAGCCATCACCATCATCTAATTCCAGAATGCTTTCATCCCCCAAAAAAGAGACTCCAGATCAATTAACTCTGGTGTGGTGGCTAATGCCATGTGTCACCTTGCCTAGGCTGTGATTCCAAGTGGTCTGGCGGACACCGGCCTGGGTGCTCTTTCATAATGTGATATAATGTAATCACCTTCCATTTTGTGATCTGATGGGAGCAGCCAGGCAGTGGAAGGGGTGCTTCCTTGGGGGTGTGGCCTTCCTCCAGAACACAGATGGATGTCTGGCAAATCTCTCTCTCTCTCCTCTCTCTCTGTCTCTCTCTCTCCCCTGCACTCTGCTCATCACTTATCTCTGGTTCCTGGGACACAATTGCAGAAGTCTCTGGCTTGTTCCATGACCTATGGATTTGGGATTGGCCAGCCACCTCAACGATGTGAGCCACTTCCCTGAAGTAAATCCTTTCTCGCTGTCTCTTGCTGTGTATGTATATTGGCATGGTGCCTAAGGCATTTGATGGCTCACCAGAAAGCTGGTGGTTCAA
>NW_006922268.1:671749-672969 GCF_000298275.1 Orycteropus afer afer | reverse complement strand
ATATATATATATATATGATAGAATACAAAATTCACCCCATCTCCACAGAAACCACGACTGCTTTTGGTTTGGAGCACATTTATCTGGAAGAAGAGGATGTCTTTGAACACACGAAAACCCAGCCACCCCAAGCTTCAGTATTTCACGTTTCTTTGGTTTGTGGCATGTGAACTTGGAAAAGAAAGATAAAATTCCAATTTTCATGACATTCTGCTCACTTTTGTCAGCCTCAGAATCATATTCAAGCTCTTAGCTTCACATAAGTTTAGTCAAGTGCTACCTTTAGGGAAATATTCTGTAGGTGCTGAAAATATTATTAAGTTTGGGGAAGTTGTCAATGTCATGTTAGACATTTCTAATGATAAACATATCAACTATGTGTTGCAGGCAATTTGGGAGCCACAGAGAGTGAAATAAAAACGACCCTTAATCTAACCTGTCCTGTGTGAACCACAGTGATCCTCTTGGTATATTTCATTTAAACATTTATTTTGTGTATCTTACTTTCAAGTTCAAGAATTGGGATGTACTTGGGAGGACACTGTATTTAAAATGTGAGCCTTATCAGTTCCATTATGAGTGAAATCATGAACTGTGCAGCTGCTTCTTGGATCTCGTGAGTTCTTGGGGATTCCTTCTACTGAAGGGTCAACAGGCTTAGAGAATGCTTGCTAACTCGGGGCTCTCTGGGAACCCTGCTCTGCACTGAACGAGCAGAGCAGAGGCAGTGGTTGCTTGGGGAGAACGCTGCCTTCCAGGAGGGAGACCCAGGCTCACGTCCCGGTCAGTGCCTGCACGTGCAGTTGTCACCTGTGCATCAGTGGACAGTGTGTGTTGCTGTGAGGCGGGACAGGTTTCCATGGAGCTTCCAGAATAAGACACTGAGCCAATGAAAACCCTCGGGATCACAATGGCCAAGTCCACGGCCGATTGTGGGGATGGTGCAGGACGGGGCAGTGTTTTGTTCATTGTTCATGGGGTCACCATGAGTCAGGGCCAACTCAACAGCAGCTAGTAACATCAACAACAATAAAACAAAAGGTTTCTCCCCAACCTACATGCTTTCCAGCTATTTCTGATAAGCATCACCTATGAAGGATGACACGGCACTGTCTTGAGGAATGTCTATAGAAAAAAGCAGTGAATTTTCCTGTTTGTGTTCACCTGTGAGTCAAGATGGGCCTCACTGCAGGGAGGTTTTTTTTCTTTTTTTTTCCTTC
>NW_006922268.1:652533-671319 GCF_000298275.1 Orycteropus afer afer | reverse complement strand
TCAAAGATCTCCTACATATATCCCCTTCCTAGTGGGTGACAGTGGTAGCCTGGCACCATCTAGTTCTTCTGGTCTCATAGTTGTATAGGCTGCAGATCGGATGGTGTACCAGTCGCTAGGACTAATTGTTTCCATGAATTTTGGTTTTCGTCATTCTTCTTTGTTCTGGACGAGGAGAGACCCATTGTTGCATCTAGATGGCTGCTTTCATTGCAAGGATTTTATGGTGAACTTCAATTATGCTCCACTCCTGCTCATTTTTTCATGATTACTTCAGTTTTTCAAAACGCCATTTTAACAACAGAGTGTTTCAAATCACTACTACCTTTGTTCAAAAGCAACAAACAAAAACCTAAATTGTGACTGATGAATCCTTCAGGGTAACAGGCTACATTATGGGCAGGTTATCTGTGACACCGTCTCTTTGAAAAGGGTGTCCTACAAGAAGACTGAGTAGCTTATTCATATCTGATGAGATTGAAAGAGAGGAAAGTAAATAATCAAAATTGTTGATGATTTTTGGCCCCAAATATATCCATGTTCGTGGAAACGCATCTTTTTGTTTTATGATAAAGACGTGATCCTTCAGAGGGGTAATCACACCTTGATGGATTCATCTCACTTAACACAAGAGACAGTTCATCTCATAATTGATTCGAATTTGTGTGTCCAGGTTGTTGATTGGTTGGGGGCACGCACAAATATTAGAAAAGGATCATCATGTCAGTTTCTATCATGAGCACATCTCAGGAACAGCCATGATCTCAAAAGAGTGGCCACTTCCTATGCCTGTAAATTCTAAAAGAAGTGGGATTACAGAGTCCTGAGATATAAACATAGTTCTGCTTCAGTGTGAATATCCTGAAGGGGTAAGTTTTGGAACAAATGGAAAGCATATTAATTCTGTAGATTTTAATAACTAGCTTGTGGAATTAACCTGATGATACATTAAAAACACAGGTGGGATGTTGAGTTCTGAGTTGTTTTTTTGTTAGCTGCTGTTGAGTCAGTTATAATTCATAGTGACCCTATGTACAACAGACCGACTTCTGAGTGTCTGAGTGTTTATACTTAGGGTTGCCCTTTCTCCTCTAAGATTTGTATTGTGTGTGTGTGTGTACATGTCAGGGACCAGGATTTAGGCAATGGGTAGTAGAAACTTCCTACGTGGTTATTTAGCTGTGGCTCCTCTGCTGCCCTTGGTGACGTGTGGGTGACACGAGGCATGCTGTCTCTAAGGACCTAGAGACATCTGTCAGGGTACCTCTCTCTCTTCTTCTCTGCTCGTATTCTCACACCTTGGCTTTTCACCATTAAGTGACAGCATGTTGTGGTTAGGTGCTAAGGAGTGGTTCTGACTCATAGCGACCCCACATACAATGGGATGGAACTGCACGGGACCCCAGCCTCACAGTGCTCACATGTTTGAGCCTACCATTGCAGCCCCTGTGTCGGTCCCTCTCACTGAGGGCCTTCCCCTTTTTGCTGACCCTCCACCTTACCAAGCATGATACCCTTGTCCAGGCACTGGTCCCTTCTGACGACATGACCTAAGCAGGTGAGACAAAGTCTGGCCATTCTTGCATCTAAGGAGCATTCTGGCTGCACTTCTTCCAGGACAGATTTGTTCGTTCTTTTGGCAGTCCATGGTACTTTGAGTATTCGTCTCCAACACCACAGCTCAAAAGCATTGACTCTTCTTCAGTCTTCCTTATTCATTGTCCAGCTGTCACGTGCATATGAGGTGATTGAAAATACCACAGCTTGGGTCAGGGACACCTTGGTCTCCAAAGTGACATCTTGGCTTCTTGACACTTTAAACAGATCTTTTACAACACATTTCCCCAGTGGCACATGATGTCTGATTTCTCGACTTCTTCTTCCATGGGTGTTGACTGTGAATTCAAGTAAAATGAAATCCCTGACAACATCAATCTTTTCTCTGTTCACCATAATATTTCTTATTGCTCCAGTTGTGAGGATTTTTGTTTTCTTTATGTTGAGATGTAATCTCTGTAGTCTTTGATCTTCATCAGTAAGTGCTTCAAATCATATTCACTTTCAGCAAGCAAGGTTGTGTCATCTGCATATCACAGGTTGTTGGCGAGCCTTCTTCCAATCCTGATGCTGCATTCTTCTTCATATGGTCCAGCTTCTCAGAGTATTTGCTCAGCAGACAGATTGAATAAGGATGGTGAGAAGACACAACCCTGACAGACACCCTTCCTGATTTTAAACCATGTAGTGTCCTCTTGTTCTATTTGAACAATACCCTCTTGGTCTATGTACAGGTTACTATTAAGTGTTCTGGAATTCCTATTGTTTGCAGTGTTGTCCATAATTTGTTATGATCCATACAGCTGAATGCTTTTTCATGGTTAGTAAAGCACCAATAAACATCTTTCTGGTATTCTTTGCTTTCATTCTAGATCTGTCTGACATCAGCAATGATAACCCTAGTTCCATATCCTCTTCTGAAACCACTTTGAATTTTTGTAAATTCCCTGTCAATATACTGCTGTAATTGTTTTTGAATTATCTTCAGCAAAGTTTTACTTGTGTGTGATACTAATAATATTATTTGTTAATTTCCACATTTGTGGGATCACCTTTGGAATGGGCACAAATATTGACCTCTTCCAATCATTGTCCAGGGAGCTGTTTTCCAATTTTCCTGACATAAACGAGTATGCGCCTCCAGTGCTCCATCTGTTTGTTGAAACATCTCAATGGATATTCCATCAATTCCTGAAGCCTTGTTTTTTTTGCTAATTTCTTCAGTGCAGCCTTGATTTCTTCCTTCAACATCATTGGTTCTTGATCATATGTCACCTCCTGAAATAGATGAACATCAACCAATTCTTTTTAGCAGAGTGAGTCTTTGTATTCCTTCCATCTTCTTTTGATATTTCCTGCATCATTCAATATTATGTCCATAGAATCCATCAATATTGCAACTTGAGGCTCGAATTTTTGTTTAAGAAATGGCATACTTTTTCTTCCCTTTTGATTTTCTAACTCCAGGTCTTTGCACTTCTCATTATAATATTTGACTTTGTCTTCTCAAATGCCCTTTGAAATATTCTGCTCATCTCTTTTATATCTTTTCTTCCATTTGCTTTAGCTACTCTCCACTCAAGAGCAAGTTTCAGAGTCTATTCTGACATCCACTTTGGCCTTTTCTTCCTTTTTGTCATTATAATGACTGTTTGCTTTCTTCCTCTATGATATCATCCCACAACTGTCTTATCTTTGGTCAATGGTGTTCAATGCATCAAATCTATTCCTCAAATTATCTCTAAATTCAGGTGGGATATGACCAAGGTTATAGTTTTGCTCTCATGGACTTGTTTTTAAAGAGCTCTGGTGGTGCAGTACCTAAGACATTTGACTGCTTCGTGGTTCAAACCCACCAGCTGCTTCATAGGAGGAAGATGAGGCAATATAATTCTGTAAAGATTTGTTGCCTTGGCAAATCAATGAGGGTCACTTTGAGTTGAAATTGACTCTATGGCAATGGGTTTTTTTTTTTTTTTTGAGGGGGGGACTTACTTTAATTTTTGTCAGCTTCTTGTTGAACTTGCATATGAGCAATTGATCTTCTGTTCCACAGTCAACTCCTGAACTTGTTTTGACAGAAGATATTGGGCTTCTCCATCACCTCTTTCCACTGATGTAGTCAATATGATTCCTATGTACTCCATCTGGTGAGGTCCACATGTATAGCTGCTGTTTATGTTGTTGAAAAAAATGTATCTGCAATGAATAAGTCATTGGTGTTGCAAAATTGTCATGAGATCTCCAGTGTCTTTTCCATCACCATGGCCATATTTTCCAGCTACTGATGATTCTTCTTTGTTTCCAACTTTGGCGTTCTAATCACCAGTAATTGTCAATACCTCTTAATTGCATGTTTGGTCAATTTCAGAATGCAGAAGTTGGTAAAAACTTCAGTTTTTTCATCTTTTATTTTGGTGATTGATGTGTGACTTTGAATAATGGTAGTAGTAACTGGCCTTCCTTGCAGGTATATGGAGATTATCCTATCACTGACAGCATTGTACTTCAGCATAGATATTGAAACATTCTTTGTGATGTTGAAGGAAAGCATAGAATGTGTATATTTTAATCCCATGTGCACGAAGAAAGGAGAGAGAGAGGGAAAGAAAGTGCGGTGACTTACAGCAATTCTGAGCCTGAGCACAAGGCCACAGCCATGGGGACTATTTTTGGTGCTGCAAATATCCAATCCCTCCTCTATTAGTCTCTTGGAGCTACTGTGACACAACACCATAAACTGGGGGAAGGGGTAGAAATGTGTCCTCTCGTGGTTCTGGAGATTAAGGGTCTGAGATCAGGGTGTTGGCCGTGTTGATTCCTTCTGAGGGAGAATCTGTTCCATGCCTCTCTCCTGGCATCTGCTGCTGGCTGATGACCCTTAGCCTTCCTTGGCTCATAGCTGCATCTTCACATGGCCATCATCCCTCTGCCTGTGTCTGTCTCTGCTCCTCTTTTATAAGGACACCACTTCAATGGGATTGTTGTTGTAGTTGCAGTCTTGGAGGCCCCCACTCCTGGTGATCCCAAGCACAAGGGAACCAAATGCCACTGGTCCTGCACCTCTCCATGGTGGCTGTGGATCACCTCTTTATGGCCCATAGGGTTTGCATTGGCTGATTTTCAGGAGCAGGCTACCAGGCCTTTCTCCCTGGTCCACTTTAGTCTGGGAAGCCCTGCTGAAACTTTTCAGTGTTCTAGCAACACACGCTTCCACTGATACATGGGTGGTGGCCACGTGTAAGGCACACTGGCCAGGAATCACACTATGGTCTCCCACATGGAAGGTGAGAATTCTGCTGCTGAACCACCAATACCTCAAATGACCTCATGCTAACTGAACCGATAGCATTTTCAAAGAGCCTATGACCAGATGGGCTCATGTTCCCAGGTACTGCAGTTAGAACATCTAGGTGTCTCTCTGGGGGACACAACTCAATCCCTAACACAACTCTTCTCCTTGTCTCCACCCTGTGGGCTCTTTGGCCTCCACCCAGTTCCTTCTCTGGCTGCTATTCCATTCTGCTCACTCCAAGTGCCAAGGAATCTGACTTACTGCTTTGATCAGCCACACTCTCCTTTCCACTCCTTCTTTGAGGGACATTTATTTGGAAGGCTCTTAAGAAGCTTAATTACATTTACTTTTATCCACTTGAAGATAAATTAAATAGCGTTTCATCTGTACCACCCATGTGTTCACCATTCTGCCTCGCCTCTGCCGACAGGCAGAGCAAGCACAGGGAGGAGAAACACTGCATTAAGTTGTTGGGCTCAGGCAGGAATCTCAAAATGTCCTGGCAGATTGCAGAAATGAATGCTAAACAATAGCAGTGTTTACACTCGGCAATTACATAATTTATTAGTAAATTAGGAGGACTTTGCAAATGAGGAAGCAAAGTCAGAGGAAGGAGATTTGTGTCTCCCAAGGCCACATGCTCTTCCACTGACAAAGCCAGGGGAAGAAATGTGATTTCTCTGTATTTTATCCTCTCCTTAGTGCACTGAACCTCCTAAATTTTGCGAGCAAAAATGGATCCCATAGAAGGTAAGGTAAGTCATTGTTGAATGAATGATTCCAATGTCTCCACATCGGCCTTCATTCTGGAGTAGAAAAGATTTGGGACTGACTGATTAGTTTGCATGTGTAGACAAATGCTTCAGTGATTTTTAATTTTGATCTGGAATGTACAACGGATCCCCTATTTGAATTTTCATCAGAAGTCTGCAGGAAGAAAAGCCTCAGGAACAGTGGAATGGATCATGATGCAAACTCTGAAGCAGCCTGTGTTTGATCTCAATATTTTCCACTCCAGATATTCCAGCCCAGATCAGAGGAAATTCTTGCCATGTACTTTCCTGAAGGCGAGATAGAATTAGCACTCAGAGCTACCATTTCTTTGGCCTTTTGTTTTAGTCCTGTCGATTCAGATAAGTCTGGTATTATGTACCAATTAACAAGGAATCTGCATTCTAATGTCAACCTTAAGGGAAAAAAAAAAAAAATGGCCAAGAACATCATCATAGCAAAGGTAATTTTCTCAGAATTCTGTTGTAGGAAGAAATGTTTTAATTTCAACAGGGTCTGTACATCGAAGCCAAAAGTGCAAAGGCAGATTTGGTGAGTCTTTGGGGAAAAGGCTTTTCCTGTGATGAGGAAGCTAAGTCACTTTCGATTGTGTCTAGGTTGAAAGGAAAGAATAATGGAACAGAAGACTAATTGCAGCAGGAGGACATGACATTTGGTAAAGCAGAGGCTCAGAAAAAGTGTGGGACCCCTACAACAAGACGGATGGACACAACGGTTGCAACAATGGGCTCAGACACACCAGTGGTCATGGAGACGGCACAGGACCAGGTGGCATTTTGTTCTGTTGTACGTAAGTGCACCTTGAGTCACAGCTGGCCCAATGGCGATCAACAACAACAACTACCACTACAATTGTAACAAAGGGACCCAAAACATAGTGACTTAAAAAAAAATACACGTTCTCTGCCCTGAAACATCTCGGCAAGGAGGAGGCAAGGGCGCCTGTCCTTGTTGCTCTGGCTCCTGGCTCTGCCGAATGCAACGCAGGGCTCCCGGTGCGGTTTCTGAGGTGGGTGCACCAGGTCTAGTCATTGCCAGGAAGGGAAGGCTGGGAGGTTCATGGATAGTCCTTCCTAGCATCATGACCCGGGACCTCCCTCCTGCTCACATCTGTTGCTAAAATTTAGTCTATGTCCCACCAAGGTGGAAGGCAGGCTGACAAATGCAGTTTTTCTCTGGGAAGCTATATACCCAGATAAGGTGGAGGAGTAAGAATTCAAGCAGGAAGGATGGTCTCTGTCACCCAGGTGTTGTCTATGTGGCCCCATTTCCACTAACTGTGAGTCGTCTGTGTCAGTGACCATGTTTATGCTGACCACCACCTGTTCCCAGCACCTACCATGATGGCTGATGGTTGGGAGGGTCTCCAAAGTATTTGATAATGGGTGGGAATGCAAAGTGTTTCACCTTGTGCCCCAGCCTCACTGCAAGGTCATGTTGTTGTTGTTAGGTGCTGTTGATTTTGCTCCAATTCATAGTGACCCTATGTACAACAAAACACTGCCTGGTCCTGTGCCAGCCTCACAATACTTGCTATACCTGAGCCCATTGTTGCAATCATGATGTAAAATCCATCTCATTGAGGACCTTCCCCTGTTTCATTCAGCCTGCACTTTACCATCCTTTTCCAGGGAATGGTCCCTTCTGATAACCTGACCAAAGTAGGTCAAACAAAGTCTGGCCATTCTCGCTTCCAAAGAGCATTCCAGCTAATTAGATTTGTTAGTTCTTTTGGCAGCCCATGGTACTTTCAGTATTCGTCACCAACACCACAACTCAAAAACATCAACTCCTCATCAGTCTTCCTTATTCATTGTCCAGCTTTCACATGTATATGAGGTGATTGAAAATACCATGGCTTGGGTTAGGCATACCGTAGTCTTCAAAGAGACATCTTTGCTCTTCAGCACATGAAAGAGGTCTTTTGCAGTAGATTTCCACATTGCAATACATCATCTGACATCATCAGTTAATGCTTCAAGTCATCCTCACTTTCAGCAAGCAAAGTTGTGTCATTGCATATCACAGGTTGTTAATGACTCTTCTTCCAATCTTGATGCCATGTTCTTCATATAGTCCACCTTCTGGGATTATTTGCTCAGATTGAATAAGTAGGGTGAAAGGATACAACCTTGATGCACTCCCTTCTTGATTTTGAACCATGCCGTATCCCCTTGTTCTGTCCAAACAACAACCTCCTGGTCTATGTACAGGTTCCTCTTGAGCACAATCAAGTGTTCTGGAATCCCCATTCTTCTCAATGTTATCCACAATTTGTCATGATCCATACAATCAAATGTTTTTGCATAGTCAATAAAACACAAGTAAACATCTTTCTGGTATTCTTTGATTTCAGCCAAATTCCATCTGACATCAGCAATGATAATCTTCATTCCACATCCTCCTCAGAATCCAGCTTGCATTTCTGGAAGTCTCTGTCAATATACTGCTGTAACCATTTTTGAATTATCTTCAGTAAGATTTTACTTGAATGATATTAATGATATTGCTTGATAATTTCCACATTCTGTGGGATCAACTTTCTTTGGAATGGGTACAAATATGTATCTCTTCCAGTCAGTTGGCCTGGTAGTTGTCTTCCAAATCTCTTGGCATAGCCGAGTGAGTGTCTCCAGTGGGGCACCTGTTTGTTGAAACATCTCAATGGGTATTCCATCAATTCCTGGGGTCTTGTTCTTCAGCAATTCTGTCGGTGTAGCTTCAACTTCTTCCTTCAATACCATTGGTTCTTGATCATATGCTACTTCCTGAAATGGATGAACATCGACCAATTCTTTTTGGTACAGTGACTCTGTGTATTCCTTCCATCTTCTTTTGATGTTTCCTGCATCATTCAATATTTTGCCCATAGAATCTTTCAATATTGCAACTAGAGGGTTGAATTTTTTCCTCGGTTCTTTCCGCTTGAGAAATGCTGAGCGTGTTCTTCCATTTTGGTTTTCTAACTCCAGGTCTTTGCACATTTTATTATAATAATTGACTTTGTCTTCTCGAGCTGCTCTTTGAAATCTTCTAATCAGCTCTTTTATCTTGTCATTTCTTCATTTGTTTTGGCTACTCTCCACTCAAGGGCAAGTTCCAGAGTCTCTTTTGACATCTATTTTGGTCTGTTCTTCCTTTGCTGTCTTTTTAATGACCTTTTGCTTTCTTCATGGATGATGTTCTTGATGTCATCCCACAATTCCTCTGGCTTTCGGTCACTGGTGTTCAACACATCAAATCTATTGTTTAGATGGTCTCTAAATTTGTTGTTGTTGTTGTTGTTATGTGCCATTGAGTCAGACCCGACTCATAGCGACCCCTCCTTGGGTTTCCGAGGCAGTATCACTATGGAAGTAGATTGCCCCATCTTCCTTCTGAGGAGTGGCTGGTGGGTTTGAACCACCAGCCTTCTGGTTAGCAGTCAAGTGCTTTAGCCACTATGCTACCAGAGCTCCCATCAATGTCATATTTTGCCTCTTGTGGACTTATTTTAATTGTCTTCATCTTCAACATCAACTTGCATATGAGTGGTTGATAGTCTGTTCCACAATCAGCTCCTGACCTTGTTTTGGCTGAAGATATTGAACGTCTCCATTATCTCTTTCCACAGATGTAGTCAATCTGATTCCTGTGTATTCCATCTGGTGAAGTCCACGTATATAGCTGCTGTTTATATTGTTAAAAAAAAAAAAGGGTTTTTGCAGTGAATAAATTGTTGGTCTTGCAAAAGTCTATCATGCGATCTCCAGCATTATTTCTATCACCAAGGCCATATTTTCCAACTACTACTGGTTCTTCTTTGTTTCCAACTTCTGCGTTCCAATCACCAGTGATAAGCAACACATCTTGATTGCATGTTAGGTCAACTTCAGACTGCAGAAGTTGATAAAAATCTTCAATTTCCTCATCTTTGGCTTTGGTGGTTGGTGTGTAAATTTGAATAATAGCAGTATTAACTGTTCTTCCTTGTAGGTGTATGGATATATATCATCCTATCACTGACAGCATTGTACTTCAGGATAGATCTTGAAACAGTCTTTGTGATGATGAATGCCACACCATTCCTCTTCAATTTGTCATTCTTGGCATAATAGATCATATGGTCGTCTGATTCAAAATGGCCAAAACCAGTCCATTTCAGCTCATTAATGTCTTTATGGGTTCCACTTCATTTTTGACAACTTCCAATTTTCCTAGATTCATACTTCCTACATTCTATGTTCTGATTATTAATGGATGTTTGCACCTGCTTCTTCTCATTTTGAGTTGTGCCACATCAGTAAATGGAGGTCCTGAAAGCTTTACTCCATTCACATCATTAAGGTCAGCTCTGCTCTTAGGAGGCAGCTCTTCCTCAGTTGTATTTTGAGTGTCTTCTAATCAGGGGCTCATCTCCTGGCACTATATCAGACAATGTTTCAGGGATATTCATAAAGTTTTCCAGTAATATATCAGACAGTGTTTCAGTGTTGTTCATAAGGGTTTTACTGGCCAATTCTTTGAGAAGTGGATGGACTCTTCCTTCTTCTGAGTCTGTCTTAGTCTGGAAGCTCTGCTGAAACCTGTCCACCATGAGTAACCCTACTGGGATTTGAAATACTGGTGTCATAGCTTCCAGCTTCACAGTAACATGCAAGCCACCACAGTGTGACAAACTGACAGACAGGTGGTGGCTGAGAGGTCATACACAGGTGTATTTAACCACCTGAAAGACTCAGCCCAATGCTCCTCTTTTATAAGGACATTACTCATATAGAATTAGCAGCCACTCTACTCCAGTATAATCTCATGTGAACCTATCTGATAACAACTTCAAAGACTCTATTGCCAGAGAAGGTCACATTCAGAGTGGTTAGGACATCAACATATCTTTTGACAACACAATTCAATGTACAACACAGGTCAAGAAATACCTCAATCACATGCTTTGGATTTGGCAACAGAAAGTCATCTATGACCTTGTTAAGAGCAGTCTCATTGATTGTGGAGCCAGAAGACAGATTGGAGTCCACTGAAGGTGAGTGGCTGCAGGCCCCTCCAGCACACATGCTAAAATAGCCCAAAGACCTTGCACATTCCAGCCATCTAAACTACATGTGGCTCCTGCACCTGAGAATCCATAATGAAGGTGAAAGGATGAGTGAGAGGGGCATGCATGGATGTGAGAGGCTCCATGCAAGGTTTGTGAGCATGAGTCAATTGTTGATTGTTCCATAACCTTGTCCTCCTTCAGACATGCCAGACTGTTGGGATCATCCAGGTCAAGGCATGTCTTCAGAGGGTGAGTGAAAAAGAGGAAGACCCTCAACAAGATGGACTGACACAGTGGCTGCAATGATGGGCTCAAGCACAGCAAGGATTGTAAAGCTGGTGCAGCACCTGACAGTGTTTCATTCTGCTGTACACAGCAGGGCTGCCACGAGTCAGAACTGACTTTATGGCACCTACCAACAAAGCTGGGATCCGTAGGCAGCTGTAGGAAAGAGTGCAGGGAGATGGATGTAGGGATGGAGGCTTTGACCGCATTCACGTGAAAGGAGGGAGATGGAAGGGCGGAGCCATTTCAGGGTGGTGATGTTCATTACTGCAACAAGATCCTGATCAGGATATGGGGAAAGGCCGAGCAGGGGAGTCAGTGGGTCATGGGAGAGAGGTCTTGTAGGAAGGACTGGGGATTTGGGAGCATCAAGAGTGCTGATCAGGAGTTCTGGCCGTGACAAAGGGTGACTGTGTGTAGGTGACCAGAGTGGAGGAAGAAAGGGCAATGGAGGGAGGGGGTCAAGGGACCAAAGTCCAGGAGGTTGAGATTCCTCCAGAGAGAGCTCCTTGTCTCCCAAGCAGAGCTGCAGAGGTCATTCTAGAACCTTCCTTTTTACCACTTCCCGTTTTTCTTCTAGCTCAGTCTCTCCCACTTAGCACTGGTCCCCTGGCCTTAGGCCTCATTTCCTTCTCTCTGCACCTGCCTTCTCCACTCAGCCAGCAGAGTAATCACCTCCTGGCTCAAGACCCTCAGGATGGTCACCACCAAGAAAGCCCCAGCGTGACATTCAAAGCTATGCAAGAACTGCCCTCTTCCTTCCCTTCCTTTGCCCCTGGGAGTCTGCTTGCCCTCCCACTCGGCTTGTTTCTGCTGCTCCCATGATTCATGGCAAGTCCACGTGCAACAGAACAAAATGTTGCCTGGTCCCATGCCAGCGTCACTACTGTTGCTACGTTTGAGCCCATTGTGGCAGCCCATGTGTCGGTCCGTTCCATTGGAGTCTCCCTGTTCTCTCTAACCCTCTGTCTCACCAAGCATGGAGCACCATCTTCATGACTGCGGGCGTGTTTGAGCCCATTGTGGCAGCCACTGTGTCGGTCCCTCTCATTGGGGTTTCCCCTTGTTCTCTGACCCTCTATAACCAAGCAGGGTGTCTTTTTCTAAGAGCTGCTCTTTCCTGATGACATGTGCAAAGTAAGCCAACTGAAGTCTCACTGTCCTGATCTATGGAGCGTCTCCTTAGCTCTGCCGGACTTACTCATTGCCCACCACAGCCTGGGTTCTCCAGGAAGCCTGCCCTCAGACCCTGACCATGTCAAGCACACCCCGTTTGTGCTTCCAGAGCCCCTGTATTAGAGAGTGTGCCTGTGTTCTATTGAAGGTATGTGTCCCTGTGTCTGCCCTGAGATCAGATTATATGCTCAGCACAACGCAACACATGTCTCACCTAGAGGCCAGGTAAAACTCTCTTCAGTCTGTACCAGGGATTCTCAGCCTCCGCACAATTGAGAGTTGGTTCAGGCCATTCTCTGCCGTAGGGCTTCTCTGTCATTGGCCGACCTTTAGGAGATCCCCGCCTGCCCCCAGCCCATGGACGTGTTGTCAGCTATTCCCTTTCGCAGAGACCTCGTGGGTAGCAGGGTCCTGTATTATCTTCATAATTGTTGTGTTGAGCCCATGGTTACGGCCCTGCGTATGTCGAGTGGCTTCCAGCCTGGGGGCTCATCTTCCGGCAGAGTGTCAGACACCATCCCGTTGTGACCCATGGCGTTTTCAGAAGTAGACTGCCAGACCTTCCTTCCCAGGCTGTCTTGGTCTGGAAGCTAAGTGGAAACCCATCCACCCTGGGTGACCTGCCGGTATTTGAAGTACCGGTGGCATAGCTCCCAGCAGCACAGCAACACACAAACCCCTAACGTACGACACACTGATAGACTGGGGTGGGGTGATTGTACAGTTTACTGTTGAGACAGCCACCAACAGCGGCAGACGTTGCCAGATGTCCCCTGGTTGGGAACCCCTGGGCTCCCCTAAATACATGCAAGAGGGGACCGGCCAGAAGAGGAAGGGAAGTAGGCCCGTTCTGAAGCTCACTCCAAGTTTGCGTGGAACACACTCCTCACCGCAGCTTCTGTCCTCTCCATATGGTGCCACAGCTCATCTGCTGTTGCTTGTAAGCCCACAGTTATTCCACACTGCTTGCTGGATTTTTTATGATAACAAAATAAATTAAAAAAAAAAAACAAAAAACCCGTGTTTCCACGGAATGTGCTGTCAGAAGTTTATGACACCCTCAAAACGCTGTGGAGAGGGAGCCGAGCTCGCAAACGCACATCTGCTGCTCTGGAAGCTGAGGCAATACCAGGAGTCGGCTCTTAGCGTTTGGCAAGAGCAAGTCGGCGGCATCTTTGCAGTTCAGTGAGAGAGGCTGCGAGATGTTCCTCTCTTTCTCAACTTCTTTTCCGACTTAAATGTTTAATTGGCTGAATCATGTCCCCTAATTTAGCGATGTAGTGACAGAGTTGCAAATTGCTTCAGAGGATCAGTGAACAGGGCTCGTGGAAAAAGACACAGCTCAACTGTCCCCGTAAAAGAAAGAATGAGGAGTTCCTGGGCTGCCGGGCCTCTTGCCTCAAGTGGTGGTTCCCTTTGAAAGGACATCTCTGTGGTAGAAGGCCAGCGGCAGACCCCGCAGCTTGGGCTGTCACAGACCTGTGCCTCATTCTCTGTCTGGCTGAGGAACTCTCCTTGACGGTGACCCTGTTAGATACATGGGAGCTCTGGTTGTCATTGGTGCTTGGGGACCAGTCTCCCAGACCTGCCACAACAAACCCCCAGAACGGGTGACTCCAAGCAGCAGAAATGAGCTCACTCATAGCTCTGGGGGTTGGACCCCCCCAAATTAAGGTGTCCACTGGGCTGTGCTCCCACTGACAAGCTGGAAGCCTGCCTCTGTGAGCCCGCCCTTGCCTGAGGGTAAGTTGGTGGCCTGCTGCCTGCTGCTCTGTCCCCTTGCCCTAGGGGGAAACGGGGCATGTCCCCGCCCACATTTGGCAGTGCTGTTCCTGCGCTCACCAATCAGCCTGGCAGGTGGGCGGAGCCTAGGCCACCAGCTTGTGCAGGTGGGAAACAGAGAGATCAGAACGCGAGCACAACAAGGCAACGGTTTCTACGTGGACAATGGAGGGACTAGATTACTTTCGTCAGGTTGTGCAAGCGTTCTTACCATCCTTCTCCCACTGTTCCGCCAGCACTGCCTTAGACCCACAGGTCTGCGTTTCTTGTCTAACCTTTCGAGTTGCCGGTGTCAACTGAGAGAGACCTCTCTGTGTGTGAGCTCTTCCCTGTGGGGATCCAGGCTAGGGTTTCACAGCCTTGGTGCTATGTGTGTTTGGGGACAGTTGTTCTCTGGGGTGGGGCCTTTCTGGGTGCTGTGTGGTCCCCTCCCCCAGTCTTGACAATTTACAATGTTCCAAATGTTCTCCTGGTGGATGGGGTCACACAGCCGGCCTGATTGGAAGCCCCCACCCCTCCTGCTTGCATCTGGTCTGCCTTCCCTAGCCTCAGGGGCCCCAGGAGGACCGCAAGATGTGGACCTCTGCAAATACAGTCTGTGAACGAAACAGCAGCGCCTAACGAAGGCATTTGAAAAAACAGCCTGCCATCAGAGAAGACAGTCATGTGACAGAAAATGTGTTCAGGCTGGCAGGAGGCTGTGTGAGGAAGCTGTGGAGGAGACATGGTGGCTGGGAGGGGATGACTTAGTTTCACTCAGATCTGAAGTCACTGCTGCTTGGCCAGACTGCGGTGTACACAGGGCCTTTGGGAGAGGGGGATTCTTAAGCAGTGACATGTGGCTCTTTTGCAGAGAAGAAAGATTCCCTGCTCAGGAAGGTCTTCCTGTCTGCTGTGAAATGACACATTTTTGAAGGACTGTTCCCTTGTTGCTTGGGCTTTGGATGGTGCTCAGAGAGCTTCTTCAGAGGTAGGAAATGAGGACCCTTGACTTGTAGGGTGACCACCCACCCTGGTGCCTGGGCTTTCGGTGCAAACATGGGAAAGCTGGACGTGGTCACCCTCCTGGAGAGCAGAAGTGGGTCATCCGCCTGTGACCCTTGCTGGCCGTATCACCTTGAACAGCCCCTACATGCAGGTTCTTCTCCTGAGGATGTGTGCAGGGCTCTGTCCCTCATGGGGCCAGTGGGCGGGCATCAGGTCAGAGAGGATGCAGGGCAGAGCCCTGTCCACAGGGAAAGGCAACCCCACAGACATGTGGTCTAATCAACGTTTACTTGACCTACTGTGTTTGAGTACTTATCTCACAAGTCAGGTTCCTCCAGGGGACAGAACCAGCGAGGATACAAAGAAACATTTTATATGTGTGTGTGTATACACACACACACACGCACACGCACATAGAGAGACAGAGACAGAGACATAAAAAAAAAAGTACAAAAAAAAACACCTCCTTGCTATCAAGTCAATTCTGACCCATAGCAACCCCTTACTGCTAACCAGAAGGCTGGCTATTCAAACCAACCAGCCCCTCCTTGGAAGGAAAATTGGGCAATTTACTTCTGTATGATACCACCTTGGAAACCCAGGGAGGGGTCACTATGAGTCGGATCTGACTCGACGGCAGTGAGTTTGGTTTTTCTTTTTTTTTGGGGGGGGGGTGGTTTCTAAGGTAGTAAATCTTTATGGAAGGTCTTCCTTCCACAGAGAGGCTGGTGGGTTTGAACTGCCAACCTTCTGGTTATCAGTCAAATGCAATATACAGACACACACACATATACATACACACATATATACGAGAAGGAGAGAGAGAGGGAAAAAAAGGGGATGGGGTGGGACCCTGGATGGTGTGAATGGTTAATGCTACTGCGCTTGGCTACAAGCTAAATGCTGGCGTTTCAAGGCACCTAGAGGCACTTCAGAAGGCAAGCCTGCTGATCTGCTTCTTGGAAGGGCACAGCCTTGAAGACTCCACAGAGCAGTTCTATTCTACACACACGAGGTCGCCATGAGTCCCAGTCAACTTGCGGCAACTGGCAGTATCACAAATTGCAAACTGGTAATTCACACTTTCAATTCCCGGTGGAAACTGGCCAGTCCATGCAGGTTTACAGAGCTGCCTCTCGTTTGTCTCCCACCTGAGCCATCTGCAACCAAAGCCGAAGGATCCTTCCCACCTGGGGCAGGCCTGGGGCTTCCTTGACCCGAAGCCGCTTGGGCACACTCCTGCTGCGTGTGTCTTGGGGGCTAGGCTGCTGCGCTGGGATGCCCTCACTAGCTACCCCCTCCTCCACCGTCCATCCATGAGTGTCTCCCATTTATGGTATTAGGTTTACTTTGAAGTGATCAAAGCTAGTGTTCTCTTTGTTGTTTTTGAGTTAAACCAACAACCATTTTCATGATTACCTGTAACCACCCAGACAGTTCTGAGTCATTTTGCAAACAGATTCCTCAGCATGTGTGTTTGACCTCTTGTGTATTCCACTACCTCACGAACAGTGAAAACTCGGCCACTGAAAACCAAGTCCCGCACAGTCCCGCTCCGACACCACGGGCCACCGTGACTCAGGGTCGCTTGACAGCACTGGTTAGGTTTTATGTTGGCTCTTTTGGATGAGGGCCCCACCAGTCCAAAGATGACAAGCAGAATGGGAGGAGAATAAAGGTCGCGTGAAGCCTTCATCTCCCTCCTCCTGGCAAGGCTTCGGCGCTCGCGTGTGTGCATGCGTGCGTCTGTATGTGTGTGTGTTTGTCTCCCAAATAGCAGTGCAGATTCACACTCAACACACATTCCTTCGTCACACGCACCACTCTCTGTGAAACGGATGGTGGCTCCCCCTCCGTTAGGCAGGAGAGTCACCTGGGAGCTTCCCGGAGATGTGGTGGTGACACCTAGCCAAGAAATACAGGCTGGCAACAGGCACTCCACGGCTGCATTCTTCGCCTTGTGCACATGGAAGGCCTGGCAGGAGCTGCAGGGAGGTGATTTTCCTCTTCAAAACTCTGCTTCATCATTGCCTTCCATTGAACCTGATTTGAGATGGGCTTGATGTTGCCAGGCTGGGAGGGGTGGAGCCAGTTGGGCTCCTGCAGGAACACGGTCGTCCGCACCAGGTCTGTGCGCTGAGAGGCACCCAGACAGAGCGGCTGGCTGCCAGCTACGTGGATGCCACTGGCAGAGCCTTTTAACCGGCAGGGCTTTGCCATCTCTTCAGAATTACTGTGTGTGTCTACTTGGACCTGTGTGTGTGCTTACATGTGTGCTTGTATGTATGTACATGTGTGTGCATGTGTGCTTGTATACCTGTATGTGAGTGTTTGTGAGCATGTGTGTATGTGTCTATATATGCATGTCTTAAGGAGCTTTGGGGGAGCTCTGGTAGCATAGTGCCTAAGGCACGTGACTATTCACCAGAAGGCTGGTGGTTCAAACCCACCAGCCACTCCTTGGAAGGAAGATGGGGCAATCTACTTCTGTAGTGATACTGCCTCGGAAACCCAAGGAGGGGTTGCTACGAGTCGGGTCCAACTCGAAGGCACATAACAACAACAACAACAACAATAACAAGGCGCTCTGGTAGCCACTCCATGGAAGGAAGACTGGGCAATTTACTTGCGTAAAGATTTTCCGCCTCAGAAACCCAAAGGGGGTGACTAGGAGTCAGAATCGACTCAACTGCAGTGAGTTGGGTTTTGGTTTTATGTATTTGTATGTGTGTATATGTGTGTGGTTGTATATGTGTTGCTGTTGTTGTTCCTAGAAGCCATTGAGTCGATTTCGACTCACAACAAACCTATGGTCAACAGAACAAAACACTGCTGTCCGGCCCCAGCCTCACACATGCTGCTATGCTTGAGCCACTGTGTCAGTCCATCTTGTTGAGGGACTTCCACTGACCTCTACTTTGCCAACCATGATATCCAGGGACTGGTCCCTCTTCATACCATGTCCAAAGTACATGACATGAAGTCTCGCCTTCCTTGCTCTTAAAGAGCTTTCTGGCTGCACTTCTTCCAAGACAGATTTGTTCATTCTTCTGGCAGTCCATAGTACTTTCAGCATTCTTCACCAAAACCACAACTCAAAGGCATCAACTTTTCTTCAGTCTTCCGTATTCATTGTCCAGTTGTCACATGCATAAGAGTCTATTGAAAATAGCATGGCTTGGGTCAGGTGCATCTCGGTCTTCAAAGTGATATCTTTGCTTTTCAGCACTTGAAAGAGGTCTTTTGCAATAGATTTGCCCAATGCAATATGTCTTTTGATGTCCTGACTGCTGCTTCCATTGGCATTGATTGTAGAACCAAGTGATATGAAATCTTTGACATTTTCAATTTTTTCTCCATTTATTGTGATGCTACTTATTGGTCTGGTTGTGAGGATTTTTGTTTTCTATATATTGAGGTGTATTCCATATTGCAGACTGTAGTCTTTAATCTTCATCAGTAACTGCTCCAAGTCATCCTCAATTTCAGCAAGCAAAGTTGTGTCATCAGTGTATCACAGGTTTTTATGATTCTTCCTCCAGTCCTGATGCTACATTCCTCTTCATGTAGTCCAGCTTCTCAGATTATTTGCTCAGCATACAGATTAAATGAGTATGGTGAAAGGATACAACCCTGACATACACTCTTCCTGATTTTCAACCATGCAGTATCCCCTTGTTCTGTTTGAATGACAGCCTCTTGATCGATGTACAGGTTCCTCATGAGACAATCAAGTGTTCTGGAATTCCCATTCTTCTCAATGTTATCCACAATTTGTTATGATCCACACAATCGAATGCTTTTGCATAGTCAATAAAACACAAGTAAACATCTTTCTGGTATTCTTTGCTTTCAGCCAAGATCCATCAGACATCAG
>NW_006922268.1:632684-651440 GCF_000298275.1 Orycteropus afer afer | reverse complement strand
GTCATTGGTGTTCAATGCATCAAATCTATTCTTTAGATGGTCTCTAAATTAAGGAGGGGTATAATCAAGGTCATATTTTGGCTCTTGTGGAATTGTTTTAACTGTCTTCATCTTCAAGTTGAACTTGCATATGAGCAGTTGATGGTCTGTTCCACAATCAGCCCCTGATCTTGTTTTTGTTGAAGATATTGAGCTTCTCCATCACCTTTTGGTACAGATGTAGTCAATCTGATTCTTGTGTACTCTCTCTGGTGAAGTCCATGTGTATAGTCATCGTTTGTGTTGTTAAAAGAAAAGATATTTGCAATGAATAAGTCATTGGTCTTGCAAAATTCTATCATGCAATCTCCAGCAACATTTCTATCACCAAGACCATATTTTCCAACTACCAGTGATTCTTCTTTGCTTCCAACTTTTGCATTCCAGTCATCAGTGATAATTAACACATGTTGGTTGTATGTTCAGTCAATATCAGACTGCAGAAGTTGCTAAAAATCTTCAATTTCCTCATCTTTGGGTGCATAAATTTGAATAATAGTAGTATTAACTTATCTTCCTTGTAGGCATATGGATATTATCCTATCACTGACAGCACCACCAGTCATTTCTCAGAAGGAAGGTTGGACAATCTACTTCTGTAGTGATACTGCCTCAGAAACCCAAGGAGGGGTCAAAATGAGTCAGATTTGACTCGATGGCAGTGAATTTTTTTTTTTTTTGACAGCTTTGTAGTTCTGGATAGACCTTGAAACATTCTTTATGACAATGAGTGCCATGCCATTCTTCTTCAACTTGTCATTTCAGGCATAGTAGGTCATGTGGTTGTCTGATTGAAAATGGCCCAAGCCAGTCCATTTCAGCTCAGTAATGCCTAGGATATTGATCTTTATGTGTTCCGTTTCATTTTTGACAACTTCCAATTTTCCTAGATTCATACTTCGTGCATTCCATGTTCCAAATATTAATGGATGTTTGCAGCTGTTACTTCTCATTTTAGACATGCCACATCAGCAAATGGGGGTCCCGAAAGCTTTACTCCATCCACATCATTAAGATCGGCTCTACCTTGAGGAGGTAGCTCTTCCCCAGTCATAATTTGAGTGCCTTCTGACCTGAGGGGCTCATCTTCTGGCACTGTGTTGGACAAGTTTTCAGGACTATTCATAAAATTTTCCAGTGATATAACAAACACTGTTTCACTGCTATTCACAAGGTTTTAACTGGTCAATTCTTTGAGAAGTGGACGACCTCTTCCTTCTGAGTCTGTCTTTAGTCTGGAAGCTCCACTGAAATCTGTCCACCATGGGTGACCCTGCTGGCATTTGAAACACTGAAGGCATAGCCTCCATCCAGACAGCAACACTCAAGCCACCACAGTACAACACACTGACAGACAAGTTGGTCTTCTTTAATTGTTCCAAATTATTCTGCAGTTCCAGCAAGTAAGGTTGTTTTATCTGCATATTGCAGGTTAGTAATGAGTTTTCCGTCAGTACTGATACTGCATTCTTCTTCATATAGTTCAGCTTCTTGGATTATTTGCTCAGCATATATATTGAATAAGTATGGGGAAAGGCTACACCCTGGTACACACCTTTCCTGATTTTAAACCACTGCAGTGTCTCCTCGTTCTGGTTCAATGACTCCCTCTTGGTTTATGTACAGGTTCCTCAAGAGCACAATTAATTGTTATGGAATGCCCGTTCTTCACAATATTATCCATAATTTGTTATGGTCCTCAGAGCTGAATGTCTTTGCATAGTCAATAAAAGACATGTAAACATCTTTCTGGTATTCTTTGCTTTCAGCCAAAGTCCATCTGACATCAGCAATGATAGCCCTTGTTCCCTGTCATCTGCTGAATCTGCCTTGAATTTCTGACAGTTCCATATTGATATACAGCTCCAACCATTTAAAAATTGTCTTCAGCAAAATTTTACTTGCTTATGATATTAACGATATTGTTTGATAAGTTATGCATTCTGTTGGATCACCTTTCATTGGGATGGGCACAAATATGGATCTCTTCTAGTTAGTTGGCCGGGTAGCTGTGTTTTAAATATCTTGGCAGTGACACGCGAGCACTTCCAGTATTGCATGCTTTTGCTGAAATGTCTCAATGGATATTCCATCAGTTCCTGGAGCCTTGATTTTCACTAATGCCTTCAGTGCAGCTTGGACTTCTTCCTTCAATACCTTTGGTTCCTGATGTGCTACCTCCTGAAATAGCTGGATGTGAACCAATTCTTTTTGGTACCATGACTCTGTGTGATGCTTTAATCTTCTTTTGATGTTTCTTGCATCATTAAAAGTTTTGCCCATGTTCTCGTTGTTGTTGTTCTTAGGTGTCATTGAGTAGGCTGTGACTCATAGCGACCCTATGCACAACAGAGAGAAACAATGCCCAGTCCTGCACCAGCCTCACAATCCTTGCTATACTTGAGTCCATTGTGTCAAACCATCTCGTTGAGGGCCTTCCCCTTTTTCACTGATACTCCACTTTACCAAACATATTTACCAAGGAATAGTCCCTTCTGACAACATGACCAAAGTAGGAGAGACAAAGTCTGGCCATTCTCGCTTCCAAAGAGCATTCCAACTGCACTTCCTCCAGGACAGATTTGTTCATTCTTCTGACAGTCCGTGGTACTTTCAGTATTCTTTGCCAACACCACAATTCAAAAACATCAAATCTTCTTTGGTCTTCCTTATTCAATGTCCAGCTTTCACATGCATATAAGGCGATTGAAAATACCATGGCTCAGGTCAGGTGCACCTTAGTTTTCAAAGAGACATCTTTGCTCTTCAGTACTTTAAAGCGATCTTTTGCAACAGATGTACCCAATGCAATATGATGTCTGATTTCTTGATGACTGCTTCCATTGGGGTTGATTGTGGATCCAAGTAATATAAAATATTTGACAACTTCAATCTTTTCTCCATTTATCATGATGCTGCTTATTGGTCCAGTTGTTAGGATTTTCATTTTCTTTCTGTTTAGATGTAATTCATATTGCAGACTGTAGTCTTTAATCTTTTTCAGTAAGTGCTTCAAGTTATCTTCACTTTCAGCAAGCAAAGTTGTGTCATTTGCATATCACAGGCTGTTAATGAGTCTTCTTCCAATCCTAATGCCACATTCTTCTTTACATAGTCCAGCTTCTTGGATTATTTGCTCAGCATAGAGATTGAATAAGGAGCTCTGGTGGTGTAGTGGATAAGGCATTTGGCTGCTAACCAGGAGGTCAGTGGTTCAAACCCACCAGCAGCTCCGTAGAAGGAAAATGGGGTAATCTACTTCCATAAGGATTTACAACCTCAGAAACCTAATGGCATTCACTATGAGTCAGAATCAACTTGATGGCAGTGAGTTTGGTTTTGAGTTAGAAATCGAATAAGTGTGGTGAAAGTATACAACCCTAATGCACTCCATTCCTGATTTTAAACCACTCAGTATCCCCTTGTTCTGTTTGAATGACAGCCTACTGGTCTATGCACAGGTTCCTCATGAGCACAATTAAATGTTCTGGAAATCCCATTCTTCTCAACGTTATCCATAATTTGTTATGATCAACACAGTGGAACGCTTTTGCATAGTCAATAACACACAAGCAAACATCTTTCTAGTGTTCTTTGTTTTCAGCCAAGATCCATCTGATATCAGCTATGATATCCCTTGTTCCATGTCCCCTTCTGAATCCAGTTTGCGTTTCTGGAAGTTCTTTGTCAATATACTGCTGTAACTGTTTCTGCATTATGTTCAGTAAGATTTTATATGCTTGTGATATCAATGAGATTGTTCAATAATTTCCACATTTCTGTGGGATCACCTTTCTTTGGAATGGGTACAAATATAGGTCTCTTCCAGTCAGTTGACCAGGTAGCTGTCTTCCAAATTTCTTGGCGTAGACAAATGAGTGCCTCCAGCACAACATCTGTTTGTTGAAACGTCTCAATGGGTATTCCATCAATTCCTGGAGCCTTGTTTTTCACCAATTCCTTCCGTGCAGCTTTGACTTCTTCCTTCAATATCATTGGTTATTAATCATATGCCACCTCCTGAAATAGATGAACATGAATCAATTCTTTTCGGTACGGTGACTCTGTGTATTCCTTTGACCTTCTTCTTCTTTTTAAAGCTTACTTTATTGTGCTTCGGGTGCAAATTTACAAAGCAAATTTGTTTTACATTCAACATTTCGTACACATTTGATTCCATGCCCCGATTACCATCCCTGACCATAACAAACTCTCCTCCCCTCCTGTGCCTACCCCCTCCCTGTGCCCTTCTTACGTATGCACTCCTGTCTGTCCAGCTTTCCCTCTATGGGGATGCTGCCCCTGTGGAGTCTCATGGCTCATTGCTCTAAGGGGTACATCTTCCCAGAGTTGATGAGTGCATTGCCCTGGGATAGGTGTTCTGCATGTAGGTCTTTCTACTATTGGGCTGTGTTCTGGTTACCTAGTGCCACTCTGACAGGAATATACCATAAATGGGATGGCTTGAACAAACGAGTTTATTCTTACAATTTGGAGGCTTTAAGTCCAAGTTCAAAGTGCCAGGCTCTACGGGCTGGGTGAAAGCCCCTCAACCTTGGCTTCAGCTCTGCCTCCTGCTCCCAGCCCACTGAAGCTGGAGGATTTTCTTCACTCAGCTGCTGGTTGCTGAGACTGACAAGATCAAGGTTGACAAGTGACAAAGCACAGTTCCAATGTTATCAAACCACATGGCAGGCCATTAATTCAAGTGCTCTGAAAGTCCCAAGACTGGCAGAGCATGGCAGGCTGCTGAGCAATGACTTGCCTACATGCAGGGTTGAAGCGTGCCACAAACTAGGGACCATTCCCAAAGCTGCTTCTTATATATGGGAAGCAGACCACATACCCAAAGCAGCTACTCAGCTGCTTGTGATAGATACACCATGGAGTTGATTGCTTGTCTCATCATGGGGAATAACTACCACCAGCTGCCCAGCCACTCAGCGAGGCCCAACCAAGTTGACATACAACTTTAACTACCACAGGTTGAGAGGCAATCCATGGGAGTGAGTCCATTTTTAGGCCTGAAGGGTAACCCAAGGCCACAGACTCTATCCAACCAGTAATTCTGGTCATTTTTTGTTTTTGAATTTTATTCCACATTTTTTCTTCCCATCCCTTCTGGGATCTTCAGTTTTGATCCCTTTCTGAGTGGTTGGCATTGGTAGCAGGGCACCATCTAGTTCTTCTGGTCTTGGGGTTATGAAGGCCGAGGTCCTTGTGGTCCATCTTGTCTTTGGATTGTTTCCAGACGCCTTTGATTTTCTTCATTCTTCTTTGATTCAGATGAGAGGAGACCAATAGTTGTATCTTAGAATGCCACTCAAAAGTTTTTGAGACCTGGTCACTACTCACCAAAGTAGGTTGTAGAACAAGATTTTTATGTACTATGTTGTGCCAATTGAGCATGATGTCCCCCGAGACTATGGTCCCAAGTTGGCAGGCCCAGTGACTCTCTCTCTCTCAGGGTATTTAGTTTTGTCTCTGAGAAGTTACTCCAACTCTGCCTTCTGTTGCTTCTGAAACCTATGTTCAAATTTTGTAGCAGAAGTGCCTATGCAAGATTATCTTCAGCCAAACTGATCCTTGGTCTAGGGTATATTCCTGTTCCCCTACCCCCACCTGATCTCACCTGCCGATGCATTTATCCATAGCCTGGTGTTTGGTGATAGTGGTAGTCAGTATTGGGCGTATATTAGTATTTGCCTCTGCTGTCTATATCTTATGTGCACATTTCAGTGTCCTTCTTTTCCCAAATGTCATCATGCTGGTCACAGACTCCTTCTATACCATCCCTCCCTCACTCAAATCAACATGTGACCCCCAACTAGTCCAACATTTTCCCTCCCCTTCCCTCCCATCCCCAGTAACCAACAAAGTGAATTTCCTTTCCTAAGTAAACCTTTCCTTGACTTTTCACAATTAACAGGCTTATGCAATATTTGTCCTTCTGTGATTGACTTATTTCACTCAGCATAATGTCCTCCAAATTCATCCACATGTGAGAGATTCATGTATTCTTCATTATTCTTTAAAGTAGTGTAGTATTCCATTGTGTGAATGTACCATAGTTTGGTTATCCATTCATCTGTTAACAGGGTTTTAGGTTATTTCCATGTCTTTGCTATAGTGAATTGTGCTGTGATGAATGTGGGTCTGCATATGTCTGTTTGTGTCCTGTCTCTCAACTCTTTAGGATATATTCCTAGTAATGGAATTGCTGGATCAAATGGTATTTCTATTTTCAGTTTTGTTTAAGGAAATTCCATACCATTTTCCATGATGGTTGTACCATTTTGTAGTCCCATTAGCAGTGTATCGGGTTTCCAATCTCTCTGCAACCTCACCAACATTTGTTATTTTCTATTTTGTAGAACTTTGCTATTATTACTGGGGTGAGATAATATCTCATTGTTGTTTTGATTTGCATCTCCCTAATGGCTAATGATCGTGAGCATTTCCTCATGTGTTTGTTGGCCACCAGTATATTTTCTTTAGTGAAGTGTCTGTTCATGTCCCTTGCCCATTTTTGAATTGGGTTGTTTGTCTTTTGGTGTTGAGGTGTTGAAGTTTTCTATAAATTTTGGAGATGAGACTCTTGTCAGATATGTCCTAGCCAAACACTTTTTCCCAATCTGTAAGTTCTCTTTTTACCCTTTTGGAGAAGGCTTTTGATGCACATAAGAATTTAATTTTTAAAAGGTCCCAGTCATCTAGCTTCTCTTCCACTGTCTGTGCATTTTGGGGTTTGCTTGATCATCTATTTATGCTCTAAATTAGGGACCCTGAGAATGGAAAAAAGATTAAAGTTGTCAAAGATTTCACATTGCTTGGTTCTACAATTGATGCCAATGGAAGCAGCAGTCAGGGCATCAGACAAAGTATGGCACTGGGCAAACCAGCTGCAAAAGATCTCTTTCAAGTGATGTAGAGCAAAGATGTCTCCTTGAGGACTAATGCACCTGACACAAGCCATGGTATTTTAAATAGCCTTAATTGCATGTGAGAGCTGGACAATGAATAAGGAAGACTGAAGAAAAGTTGGTGCTTTTGAGTTGTGGTGCTGGTGAAGAATGTTGAAAGTGCCATGGACTGCTAAAAGATCTAACAAATCTGTCCTGGAGGAAGTGCAGCCAGAATGCTCCCTGGAAGCGAGAATGGCCAGACTTCATGTCACCTACTTTGTTCATGTTGTCAGAAGGGACAATTCCCTGGAGAAGGATGTCATGCTTGATCAGGTGGAGGGTCGATGAAGGAGGGGAAAGCCCTCAATGAGATGGATTGACATCGCTGCAGTGATGGGCTCAAGTATAGCAGGGATTGTGAAGCTACTGTGGAACCAGTCAGTGTTTTGTTCTGCAGTCCATAGGGTCACTATGAGTTGGAGACAATTCAACAGCACCTAACAACTACTGGTGGTGTAGTGCCTAAGGCATTTGACTGTTAACCAGAAGGTTGGCAGTTCAAACCCACCAGCCACTCTTGGGAAGGAAGGCTGGGCAATCTACTTCTGTAAAGATTTCCTGCATCAGAAACCCAGTGGGGGTCAATATAAGTTGGAATCAATTCGAAGGGAGTGAGTTTTTTGTTTTGTTTTTTGGTTTAACGGCTAGGATATCAATCTTTATGCATTCCATTTCATTTTTGACAACTTCCAATTTTCCTAGATTCATACTTTATACATTCCATGTTCTGGTTATTAGTGGATGTTTACAGCTGTTTCTTCTCATTTTGAGTTGTGCCACATCAGTGAATGGATGTCCCCAAAGCTTTACTCCATTGGTGTCATTAAGGTTGACCCTACTTTGAGGAGACAGCTCTTCCCCAGGCGTATTTTAAGTGCCTTCTGATGTGAGGGGCTCATCTGGCACTGTGTCTGACAGTGTTTCAGGACTATTCATAAGGTTTTGCAGTACTGTATCAGACAGTATTTCATTGCTGCTCATAGGGTTTTCACTGGCCAATTCTTTGAGATGTGGCTGGCCCTTTACTTCTTCTGAGTCTGTCTTAGTCTGGAAGCGCCACTGAAACGTGTTCACCATGGATAACCCTGCTGGTATTTGAAATCCTGGGGCACAGCCTTCAGCCTCACAGCGCCATGCAAGCCACTAGAGCATAACAAACTGACAGACGAGTGGTGGATAATGTATCTGTATGTGCACATGTATGTATGTATGTGTGCATGTGTGTACTTGAAGCTCTCTGTGTGTGCACGTTTGTATGTGTGCATGCATGGATGTGTGTGCATGCGTGTGCATGTGTGTGTGTCCCCACTACTGCACCATCACTGCCCTGTGTACTATTGACTTAGATCCTGGCAGCACAGCGAGTGAGTTCCACTGTGAAGCTCTGTGTGTGTGCATGTGTGTGTGTGCGTGCATGTGCCTGCATGTGCATGTGTGTGTCTCCACCGCTGGACCATAATTGCTCTCTGCAGTGTTGACTTAGGTCCCAGCATCACAGACAGTGAGTCCCACTGTGAAGCTCTTGTCTTGTTCGGGGCAGTCTTTTCACAAATAACCCCATCTTTTGTGCCCATTTCTCAAATGTTTGTTTTAAAAATCTGTGAAATGATTTGTGTGTTTCAAGCTGCTTCATGAAGAAAAGGCTCTGTGCACACACACTGGAGTGAAGGGACGAGTCAAACCCCCAGGTCAAAGTGTTTGGGGGGAAGATCAAGTCCCCTGGGGTGCCTCCCTTTGAGGCAATGACTCTGTGTCAGTGCCGTGAGGAAGCGCTGGGCCCCTGGTTGATGCTTCTCCTTCTACTCCATTCCGAGGTCTTTGAACAAAGGCAGCTCATGCCTGCTGTCTTTGCTTTAGTGGGTGTGAAGTAGGAGGGGAGAGGGGTGGGGCAGGGCTAGATCCCTGGTTCCATTTTCAGAGGCAGCCGCCCCCTGTCCGTCAGCGGAGGCTGCGGGTCGCTGTCATGCTGCACAGGTTTCAACGGAGCTTGCAGGCTAAGACAGACCAGGGAGGAAGGGCAGGCAACCGACATCTGAACACCAGCCAGTGGGAAGCCTGTTCTCAGCACAACAGTCCCGTCCACAGCCACTCAGGACCAGGCGGCGCGTAGTTCTGTTGGGCGTGGGGACGCCCTGCACTGGGGGCTGACTTCAAATTCAATGGCAACAGATGGCAGAGGACAGGTGTGAAAGGCAGGGGGCAGGTGTGAGCACTGTGAAATCACGCTACAAGGAATAGCGCAGACTCGGAGCACACAGGTGCGTGAGCATGCACAGTTTGAGCCTGCATGGCTTGCGCATGCACCTTGTGTTATGGGTGACAGAGCCACTAATCTGAGGCCAGCCACCTCCTCCTCTTTTTCTCCTTTTTGTCCCCGTATTATGAACAGAATTCATATAGGAAATTTACACTCGTTTTAGAAGAACGATTCTTTTCATTTTTCACTTGTCACTCTGCTCCGTGTGCTTCTCCAAAGTCTGCCTCTGGTGGCTTTTAGCGAGTTCACTGTGGTTCCACACACCAGACACTCCACATTTCTCTTGAGCGAGAGGAAGGAAGCAGCCGTGGCGACATTGCCCTGGGCGTCCTGCCTCCTCCTTCGTTCCTGTTTTAATAGAGACACTTCCTCTCGCACAGGCTGTGGGACACACTTTAAATTCTGAGAATGAACTCTCTAGGATATTTGGGTCAAAGCTAAGAGCTGGCCAGCCGCTGTGAGCGACAGCACAACAGTGGGATGGCGGTGGGGTGAGGTGGTGGCCCGGCTGCACAGCGGCAGCAAGGGGCGAAGCCGTTCAATGGCCTCAGCTTGACTCGTTGAAGCAGACATGTCAGTCATCCTTAAGCTGCCCACAGGGCAGGGTCTAACGGAGTACAGAAAGCAGCCGTACGTGCTCGGGATGAACGGTCACTTAGACCAGGCGGCAGAGAACGGCCGTTCTGCTCAGTGGCTTTGCACTGGGTGTGCACACACCTGTAGCTGGGATCCTTCACAAGAAATCATCAAGCTCTCTGGTCTCCCTCAGTTGCTCTGCATTGGGAGACAGTCTGCCTTGGCCTCCGTGTCTCCCGTCCAGGCTCCTGCTCAGAGGCCGTGGGCCCGGATGGGAACCGCGTCTCTACCTGCATTGGGAAGGCCGCTCCTTCCCTCCTGGCACACAGTACCTTTCTCTGGCCTCTCCTGTGCCAGCACCATGTCACCCCGACCAACCCCAGCAGGGAGGGAACAGACTCCCGTAGCTGGAGCACAGGGAGTGCGCGCACGGCCCTCTCTTCTCCACACGAGTAAACCGTTGTTCCGCCCTCTGCCTGTATGTGAGTCCTGTCTTTGTGGATGACTTCAACCTTGGCTCGACACCCTGCGAGATAAAGGGATTGGGTGAGATCATCTAAGGTCCCTTTGAACACCAACTACCCATGACACAGTTGCATCCTCACCTGTGGGGACCACCCACAGCCCTGAGCGGCTCCCCACGTCCCAGCACACAGACCCCCTGGGCTGCCCACGGTAGACTGTGCATTGCACAAAGCGTGCACCACAGTGCTGCCGCCAAGCTGGCATCACCAGGAGCCCCGGGCGAGAAGGTCCTCCTCCATAACACGCGCTCCTGTGGCAGTGGGGGGCTTGTCCTTGCTCCCGGTCGAGTGCAGGCCCTCTGGGGCCGTTCTCTCAGTCTTGGCTGTGTGGGGACTAATGACAGCACCTCTTGCACCAATGTAAGGAGGAGCCCCAGGCTGCTTAGCACACAGGAGATGTTCTGTCCTTAATTTTCTGGAAAGACAGTCAAGGAAGAAATTACCAGCTCCTGACATCTCTGTGGTGTCCTGGCACTTGGTGAGCGAGCTGGTGGGGGAGAGATCAGGGGTGAGCAAACTTTGCGGCCCTGTGTCAGGGCCATTTCAGTCCACCACAGGGAAGGGCTTTCTTCTGGCGACTCACCCGGGGATACTGAATGTCTGTGTTTCTATCAGGCAGAGTAAGCACAGCTGCGGGAATAATGGGACGTGACTTGGTGTTTAAAATAAGCCAGAGGGAGAAAATGGAGACCAATATAGAAACACTGTTTGTGAAGCCTGAATTCTGCCAAGAAGAAGAAACGTGGAGATCTGACCGCATCCCCATGTGGCATTAAGGGCGTTCTCCTGCTACATTAATGAGGACAGACAGGAGCAGGATGAGTCCTAAACCCAACTGCTTCTGCGTGGCATCTAATGGAAAGAACAGAACAGACACACAGACACACAGGGAAGACAAACAGCACAGGAGACCCATCTACAAGCCAAGGAGTGGCAAGGATCTAGCTAGCTGACACGGGAAACTGAGGCCCCCTGAAGGAACGCTTGTGGCTGACAAGCTGATTTGGGCTTTTATTCAGACTATGGACAATACAATTGTGTCCTTTAAGCCACCCACTAGGGCTCTTCTGTTACGGCAACACCGGGTACCTGAGACGTCATTTAAATTCAACTAATTCTATTTACTCTTGTCTTCCATAAGAGCTCTGGTGGCATAGTGACTAAGGCCCTTGACTGCTAACCAGAAGGCTGTTGGTTCAAACCCACCAGCCACCCCTTGGAAGAAAGGTTGGGCAATCTACTTCTGTAGTGATACCACCTTGGAAATCCAAGGAGCGGTCACTCTGAGTCACGTCCGACTCGACGGCACATAACAACAACTTGTCTTCCCTAATGTTCCCTGTTGGAACCCAGCACCCACTCCATGGCTGTTCCATAACATCCCCTATGAAACTTTTGGGTGCTATCATCTATCTACAGAGAAAATTTTCTCTTAAATGTGCATGCCCGCCAAGACTACCAATTCCAAATACTACAGTTAATGAGGAACTGATGTGAGCTTCTGTGGACATGAGGAAAAGACCGTCAGGAAGGACCCATTGCTAGAAAGGGACATCGTGGTCGGTAAAGGAGATGGCTAGCAGAAATGAGGAACGATCAATACAATGGTTCCCACGGTGGAGTCACACACACCAACGGTCAGGAAGACGGGCAGGACCGGGCAGTGCTTCATTCCATTAGACAGAAGCTCGCCAGCCCACTGGCACTGACTCAACGGCACCGAACCACAACGTTATCCTGTTTCCTTGCTTCATCCCACAACCGTCTTCTGGGTGTCTGCTTTGTGTCACTGGGCTTGGTGACGGGCACCCCAAATTCATGGGCAGACTCTCAGCGTCTGTGGTGTTTCCTGAGGCTGAGTGGAGAAAGCGGCACCACAGCAGGTGGCCAAGAGTGCTGTGTGAGCCCACACTGTGGGGATTGTCAGGAGGGAAGTGTGAGGAGGTGGGGCACTGGGCCTGAACTGCCAAGAAGGGGCCGGCGTTACTTGGGGGAAGGATCTCGGGAGACGGGGAGCAAAGCAGAGGAGTAGAGGGATGTCGTGGTTGCTGCCGTTCAGCTGTGGATGGAGAGTGGGAAGACTGGGGCAAGGCTGCAGAGCCCGGAGAGCGAGGTCAGGGACAGACTGCCACATGAGGGAGGTTACTGTCATCCTGCATTTTACCTTGGTTCACAAACAGCCCTTCTAGTCTGTGTCTGTTTTAATTGTGTCCACCAAATCTCTGTGGGTGTGATGCTCGAGCCCTGCTGCACGTTCGGCAGCGTGACGGGTTCTAGAGTCACAGCCACACCCTGCGCCGACGCACTCAGGGAATGGGGTCTTCCGGTGCCCCCCCCCCCCCCCCCCGTTGCCGTCACTGTGACTCCCGGCAAGCCCACGCCTGTCAGAGTGGAGCTGTGCTCACGGGGTTTTCACGGCCATGACCTTGTGCAAACAGATCTCTAGGCCTTTCCTCCAAGACTCCTCTGACTTCTCGGTTCGCAGCCGAGTGTGTTCAGCGTCTGTGTCCCCAGGTCTTCCTAGCGCTTCCCAGGTGGTGGCGGTGTTTGGCTCAGGTGGACAACGTGGCACTTCTGTGGTATTCAGGGAAGGTGAGTCTTCTGGTTCCCTAGTGCTGCTCTGACTGGAATACACCACCAATGGGATGGCCTTACCAAACAGGAGTTTATTCTCTTACAGTTCGGGAGGCTAGAAGTCCAAGTTCAAAGTGCCAGGCTCTAGAGGCTGGGTGAAAGCCCCTCAACCTTGGGCTTCAGCTCTGCCTCCTGCTCCTGGCCCACTGAAGCTAGAGGCCTCTCTTCACTCAGGCAACTACTGGCTGCTGAGGCTGACAAGGCCAAGGTTGACAAGTAAAAAGGCACAGTCCCGATGTTACCAAACCACATGGCAGGCCATTGATTCAAGCCCATTGAAAGTTCCAAGGTTGGCAGAGCGTGGCAGGCTGCTGAACAACGACATGGCTACATGCAGGGTCCAAGCGTGCCACAAGCTAGAGACCATTCCCAAAGCTGTTTCTTATACACAGGAAGCAGCCCATATACCCAAAGCAGCTACTCAGCTGCTCCAATAGATTCCACCATGGAGTTAATTACCAATCTCACCATGGGGAATAATTACATTCAGCTGCCCAGCCACTCAACCAGGCCCAGCCAAGTTGACACACAAACTTAACCATCCCAGTGAGGAAGGTGAGTTCTAGGCACCCCTGAACTCACTTTTGAATTCACGCCACTTCCTTCTTGTGAAGGTACTCACCACCTTGGTGCTGACATTTGCGACATCCAGGTCCAAGTCTCTCGTGTGCATGTAGTTGACCAGAGACAGACAGACAGATGATCGATAGCAAAATTCGATCGGCATCTGTCCATAGGCAACCAGAGGAACCGAACCAGCTGCAGTCGACTCGGTTCTGACTGTGCTGAGCCCCCGCGTGTCAGGGCAGCACTGGCCCCACGGGGTTTCCAGTGACTGGTATTTTGGAAGTAGGGCCCCAGGCCTCTCCGCTCAGCCCGCCTCGGCCTGAAAGCTCCCTGAGGCCTGGTCAGCACCACAGCAACACACAAGCCCCACGGACCGATGGGTGGGGCCTCTGCAGGGGTCCCTTGGCAGGAACGGAAGCCGGGTCTCCTGCATGGAAGGAGGGGCTCTACCACTGAACCATGGAATAACCCTACAAGGTAAGTTGGGAGGTGCTTGTGGCAAGACGAGGAAGTGGGCTGGAGAAGTTTAGGTTAGACCCAAGGAAGGACTTCCCAGCAGGCCTAAATGAGGTTAGGGAGCACCACGGCCACATGGGCTCAGACGGCTGCAACTCCTGAGACCATCTGATGCTGGAAGCTTCCGGAAGGAGGCCTCTGACATCAGATAAGCTGCCTGGACACTGTTGGCAGCCGCGCCTCCTCTGAGGGCCACGTGGGCCCTGGACCCGGCTGCCTTTCTCGAGAGCTGAGGAGTCGGAGCAGCACCCGGAAGGCGACCGTTCCAGGTGCCAGCTCAGCCGCTTTAAGGACGTGAGATGTGAGGGGGGGCGGTGATGCTCTCGGGCCCCGGGGAGACAGAGCACAAGGCCTGTAAATGGTTGGCTGGGACAGGTGATGGCATATTCAGAAGCCAGTAGAAGGCAGACAGGGGTGGCGGGTGAGGCCTCGGCAGTTGGTTAGGCCGGGAGACAGCCCTCCGCAGGGCCGGGGGAGGCGAGGGTGGAGCGTCTCAACCATCAGCCGTCTGTGACCAACTCCAGGAAACACAGAGGGCCAGGACTACACCTGACCCGCCCCGTGGTTCCTGTCCGCCAGCCATTTTCACTCCCACGGGTTCGCTGCAGCTTGTCAGATGGGAGCCTTTTGCCCCTCGGTCGCCAGATAAGACCCACTCGCCTTCCCAGAAGGATGTGTTCTCAGCAGTCTTTTTGCATGATGATGCAGCGCAAGAAAGCAAAGCAGGATGAACGGCCATTCAGCGTTCCCACGTCACGGTGAGGTACTCTCACTCACAAACTCGTAACGTTCCGACTCCTGCTACGTGCTCACTGGTGATGGGAGGACAGAGCCCCTGGGAGCTGGGGTCCCGGGCTTGGAAAAGACCCCTGGCTTGGCTCCGAGAAATCTCAGTGAGGCTCGTTGTGAGAAGGGGGCCTCTCCCCGCCTGCCTCCACCAAGTGCCAAGTGTTTCTGGGGAGACAGCCTAGAAGGAGCATTGACTTTGGAAGGAGAAGGAAGCACGGGGATGGGGGCATCTGTAAACCGGAACCTAAAATCAGACCTGTGGCTGCAGAGTCCATTCGACTCGTGGTACCTCCAAGTGCTCCAGATGGAACCACTCCTGGGGCTTTCCTGGCTGTCAGCTCGACAGAAGGAGCCTGCCTGGTGGTGCAGTGGTCACGCACTCGGCCGTCCACTGAAAGGTTGGGAGTTTGAACCCAGCAGAGGCTCTGCAGGACAAAGACCTGGTCACTTTTGAGACAGTTAATCACAAACGGAGGGAAGTGGAGATTGCCAAAAAATCAAAGAATGGAAGGTCTACAGAAATGAAAGCTCTTCCTCCAGAGACGGCAGAGGGAGCCTGGCCTAGAGCCAGTGCCCTGGATTGGGACTTCCAGCTTCCTTATCCAAACCACTGCTGTCGAGAGGATCCTGACCCACAGCGCCCCTAGAGGACACTGTGGAACTGCCCACAGGGTTTCCCGGCCTGGTTCATCTTTCTCCCATGGAGCAGGTGGTGGGTTTGAAGCACTGACCTTTTGGTTAGCAGCCAAATGTTATAACCACTATGTCACCAGAGCTCCCCGCTTCCTAAGGCGTTTGAATTAGGGTGGTTGGCAAAGACTACTGAATATACTATGGACAGCCAGAAGAATGAAGAAATGTATCTTGGAAGAGGGACAGCCAGAATCCTCCTTAGAAGCAAGGAGGGCGAGACTTCATCTCATGTACTTTGGACTTGTCAGGAAGGACCAGTCTGTGGAGAAAGACATCATGCTAGTACAGTAGATGGTCAGTGAGAAAGAGGAAGATGTTCAGTGGGATGGACTGACACAGTGGCTGCAACAATGGGCTCTAGCCTGGCAAGGATTCTGAGGTGGCGAAAGATGGAGTTTTGATCTGTCGTGTATGGGGTTGCTATGGGTTGAAACTAACAGGATGGCACCTAACAACAGCAACAGCCCATGTTTTGGCTGCACATAGAAATGGATTTTGAATTAAAATGAAGTATTAAAGAAGTTTTTGCATTAAATATATTAATAATTAATTATTAATCCTAAATACTCAGGATTATTAGGTTTATTGAAGGCTTCCACCACAAAACTAGGGTGCTCTGGTAGCGTAGTGCCTAAGGCACTTGACTGTTAACCAGAAGGCTGGAGGTTCCCCACCAGCCACTCCTTGGAAAGAAAGATGGGGCAATCTACTTCTGTAGTGATACTGCCTCGGAAACCCAAGGAGGGGTTGCTATGAATCGGGTCAGAATCGATGGCACATAACAACAACAACAACAACAAAACTCAAACATTCCATAGTGTTTCTCTTCCCCATGAATAATAATGAATTACTCTAATATATATATATACTACAAAATCTTTGGGCCGTATTCCTGGGTAGAACTTAACTACTTCATTTGGAGAGAATGAATAATGCACTCAGAAGGCCAACCACATCCTGGCTATGAATAACTCAGGCCTGTGCTTAGCAGAACACCTAACAACATGATTCGCAGTTTGGATAAAATATCAACACAGTGAAGAGCTAACATGTTGCTTGTTGTCCAGCATTGTCTTTGGGTGTTCTCCTAGTCTCTGTTCTTGTGGGGAATGGACATCTTGGGGCAATCTCCCACTCTCTGTCTTTGTGGGACGTAGACATCTTGGGATGGTTTCCCAGTCTCTGACCTTGTGGGACATGGAGATCTTGGGGTGAGCTCCTAGTCTCTGTCCTTGTGGAAGTGGAGATCTTGGGGCAAGCTCCTAGTCTCCGTCCTTGTGGGAAGTGGGCATCTTGGGGTGAGCTCCTATTCTCTGTCCTTGTGGGACGTGGAGATCTTGGGATGGTCTCCCAGTCTCTGTCCTTGTGGGATATGGAGATCTTGGCGTGATCTCATAGTCTCCATCCTTGTGGGATGTGGTGATCTTGGGGTTTTGTCCCAGTCTCTGTCCTTGTGGGACATGGACATCTTGGGTGATCTCCTAGCCTCTGCCCTTGTGGAAAGTGGGCATCTTGGGGTAAGCTCCTAGTCTCTGTCCTTGTGGAATGTGGAGATCTTGGGGTAAGCTCCTAGTCTCTGTCCTTGTGGGGAGTGGAGATCTTGGGGTGATCTCATAGTCTCCATCCTTGTGGGAAGTGGGCATCTTCGGTGATCTCCTAGTCTCTGTCTTTGTGGAATGTGGAGATCTTTGGGTGAGCTCCTAGTCTCTGTTGTGGGATGTGGAGCTGTGCCTCTCGGGATATGCTTCACATTTACCCGAGTGGCACTGACGACAGAACTTGCTGCAGCGCTAGGCAGCAGAACGTTTGTTCTTGTATTAGACCTTCCATTAGTTTCCTCTCCAAGTGTCTTGCCGCTCGTGTTTCTGCCATCACTCTGAGGGATTTCGTAAAGCTTCCCAGGTGGACTGGCACCATCGAAGAGAGTGTTGGTCCCTGTGTTTGGAACCACATTCCCCATGGTGGAGGGGGCTGGAGAGCAATGGTGGGGTCTGGGCCTTCCGTCCTGTAGGGAGGCTGCAGAGTAAACACCAGCTGGATGCATTGTCGATTTGACAGATCACTGGCTACTTCCACTAGCAGGTAGTCATACCAACTTCGTGGTGGAGTTGACCTGGGCACTTACAAATATGTTACTTTAGTTAAATGATCTTGTTTAATCCCATCCCAGTCCATGGGCCGTTGCTACCATCTGAGATTCAGAAAAGAGCAGCTAGCTTGTCTCTCACCGACAAGAAGTGTGTGTCTTACTCAAAGCTCAGTGCTCTCCCAGGACTCACACTGGGCATTTTATTGATCTGTTATTCAAATGACATTTTAGTATTTTCATTATTATAAAAGCAGCATGTCATGGATTGACTTGTGCCCCCCTCCCAACCATGTGCCAGCCAGACTGAGCCTCGATTCTCAGTGGTTTGGCAGTTATGTAGCGATGTAACCATCCCTAGTGGTGTGATCTAATGTGATCAGCCAATCAGTTGTAAGGGGATGAGGGTGGGTTGCAGCATCCTTTCTCAGGGCACAGCCCTCAGTCAGGGGAGTCTCCCTGGGGTGTGGCCTGCGTCACCTTTTATGTTACAAGAGACGAAAGGAGAGAGAAGGGAGCAGAGAAGAAGGGGTCTCAGTACCACCAAGAAAGAAGAGCTGGGAGCAGAGTGTGTCCGGTGGACTCAGGGTTTCCGCACTGAGAAGCCCTAGATCCAGGGGAAGACTGACGCCTGGACACAAGGTTATCGCCAAGGAATGCCAGGCCCACAGATGTTGAAAGGAGACAAGGCCCTTCCCCCAGAGCCAACAAAGAGAGACGGCTTTCCCTAGAGCTGGCGCCCTGAATCCAGGCTTCGAGCCTCCGAAACAGTGAGAGAATCCATTTCTGTTTGTTAAAGCCACCCCCTTGTGGTATTCCTGTCACAGCAGCACTGAAGAACGAAGACACAGCATATGCCTATTAGAGAAAGTCTGATCGCGTGAGGGTAAGAGTCCCCCAGGCTCCTGCCACCCAAGACCAACACTAACTTGTCTGTGGGTGGACGTCCGAGTTTCTCTAGACGTGGAAGTGGTGTGTGTGCGTGTGTGTGTGATTTCAGCATACAAGTGGGGCTCACTCTGTAAACAAATTGCATATTTTGCTCTTTCTCACTTGGTGTTGCATTGTACCGCTCCTTAGAAACGGGGACGGTGAGTCAGCTCACCTGCC
>NW_006922268.1:629839-631524 GCF_000298275.1 Orycteropus afer afer | reverse complement strand
AGCACTCTGTAGTCTCTGCTCTACTCTTGCATGCGCTCTCTACTGAGAAGTAATTGCACCCTCGCATTCTTTTCTCCTTTTGAACTTCCACAAACACTAACTTCTCTTTTCCCTGTGGTTTCAGGGCTGACCTCTGCGCCCCAGGACCGCTGCGTTTGAACGCGCTCTGTACTACGTTTATGCCGCGCGCCTCCTCTCCTGGCAGCGCAGCCCCTCCGCCCTGGTCGTGGGGCCTTTGCTCTTCCGCGTCCTTGGAGCTCTTCCTGCTGCGCCCCTGGCAGAGCGGCCCGTTTTTGGACTGTAACTCCCCGTTGTTGGCTGCCTTTGCCGGCTTGCTTCCGACGCGCGGAGTCAGAATGGTGCTGACGTGGCTGTTTGCTCTGTAGGTGCTGTTCCTAACACCCTACGAGCGCATGTGACTTTCTCGCTCCCCCCTCTTCAGTTTAAGTTTACAGCCTACACAACTAATTCTCCAAGGTTGAAGCAAAAACAAGGTCTAGCTTGGAAATCACTGTTGATGCTAATTGGGGAAGAGGACAAGACTTGGGCTGGAGTGATTACCTCTGTTCCTACAAAAGCACCTGCACTTTGGGTGGAAGTTGACAGAGCAAATTGGTTTTCTGTTCAACAATCCACACTCTTTTGTTTTGTGACAGTTCACTGCGGGCCCCACAATGCCACAGCTCTCTTCCCACTTCCTCCTTGGGCTCAGCATCTCCCTTCATCCTTTCCTGTCCTTCGCTGCCTTCTGAACTTTGTCCCCAGGCAAGTGCTGTCCCTTTGATCTTGTATGGTTCCTTGTTCTAATGAGTCTACCTCCCTAGTGGCCTTGTCCACATTACTAGCCTGTCTGTCCTTTGCCTGGAAGTTCAGCTCTAGGCATGTTGTCTCTCTGAATGGACTGCATTGAAGTAGCTTCCAGAATCTGTGTGCTATCTTGGTGTGCGCCTGCAGAAGAGAATCCCATTGATAAATCACGATGGGACAGGTATTTTTCCTTCTTTCTGAATTCTCTGTTCTCACTGTAGGCAAAGCTCATCCACAGGCAGTATTTCCTGAGGAACTTTTACAACTTGCAAATCACTCCCAGTGGCCAGTAAAGTATTCACCAGGTGTGAATTTTGTCACTACTGGTCTTTGGAATTCTAACAAGTAAGTGTCAAGCCTAAGCTGTTGGGAGCTTTTGTGCTGTCTTTGAAAAATGAGGAGTGGAAAGGACCGCTTGGGATCACTGCAAACTGGTGTAGACATTGCCCAGAAGATTGCTTGAAAAACGAAAGTTCCAGAACGACCCACGGGTCTGCACTGTAACATACTTAAACATGTCCCCACACAGTGACATGAATGGTGTCTTTGTTGTGGTTGAGAAAAGATACCCTCCCAGTCATACGCTTGGGTTTGAAATTCTGAGAAACTTAATACTTGCTTTCCCTCCCTGTGAAGCTGATGATATAAACTAGGTTTCAGTAACTTCACTATTCCAAGATTGTGATCCTGTTTCTTGGGAAAGATGAAAAACGGCAGTATCCCGTGCTTGGGCTGGAGATGGAGAAATCTTTTGAGTAGAGAGCTTGCTTCTTAGGGTCCTTTGCATTTTGGTTTGCTGCCAGTTAGTCAGTCTGTCCCTGTCTATTGTTGTGCCCGGTCCTTGCTCTCACCAAATCAGTGGCTTGAGCAAAAGACCC
>NW_006922268.1:611748-629354 GCF_000298275.1 Orycteropus afer afer | reverse complement strand
AGACTCAGACAGACTAGGAAGAGAGGCCTGGTGATTTCTTCCTGAAAAGCAGCCGATGGAAACCCTTTGGGTCACAGCAGGATGTTGTCTGACAGGGTGCTGGAAGCGGAGCCCTGAGGCTGGAAGGCGTTCAGTGGTTGTGACCATGGACTGGAGCACTGCGAGGACTGTGGAGACTGCAGGACCCAGCAATACAGGCAGTCTTTGGTTGATGAATGTTCGACTTATACTCAAACCGTTCTTGACCTTTCCAAACCCCAAACCAAACTCACTGCTGTCGCGTTGGATCCAACTCATAGAGCCTCCTCCTTGGGTTTCCGAGGCAGCATTGCTATGGCAGTACTTCTCCTTTACTGGGATGTAAATGTGTCCTCACTTTGAAACGATTGAACCAACCCCTCCTCACAATACATTCTTCATCATCATCATCTTCACTTGCTGCGTGTGCAGACTTTACATCATTACAAAGGCGTTGAGTCTTTCCTTGCACTGAAATGAGGCTAAATGACAGTCATACACACCTGTTCCAACTCACCGACAAATTCCACTTACGGAGACGCTTAGGAATGGATCTCGTTTGTAAGCGGGATCCTGCCCGGATTGTGTTCTGTTGTAGGCAGGCTCACCATGAGTCAGAGCCAGCTGGACGGTGGCAACAATGACGGGGGGGTGAGAGCAGAGGGCTGATTAGTCTGCAGACCCGTGGCAGCGTCGCCAGCATGGCAGGAAGGAGGGAGTTTGCACGTAGCTCCTCTATCATTCCCAGGGCCCTAGTGCGGCTGGTGGCAAGAGCTTGTCGTTCTCACAGGCAGGAGGAGATCACATGCTTTGGCACGCACTTTGGGTTTGTTGAGCACTCTGTAATGTGACAGTGGCTGGTGTCCTCTGGGTTCATAGAACCCACTGAACCAGCCCAAAGGCTGTGCCATTCAAAGCCCCTCCCCCTACTCCTCCACTGTCTCCTCCCAGGACTTTGAACTGGTTCAGCCCAGTTCAGTCATGGTCAACAAAGCAACACCAGAACAGACCCAAATTTTTAAAACGTGGGTGAACCAGAACACTAAGTGGGACAGGAAAAATTACAGGTTGAAATTCTGCTAGAAACTTAATGTCCCACTTAGAAGACATTGTCAGTACATGTTGCAAAGCAACCAAATCTCTTGGGCGGCACAGTTGGAAACAGTGGTGTCCCACTCAAAGATGGCAGCCGACCGCACTGTCTCTATCCACAGTGCTGGCAATAATCCAGCCTCCTGTATCAGCTCCTGAAAGGCCACAGCATGGTCTTCCAATCCAGGGCTTCGACCTGCAAATTTTCCTGTTCCTGCTGTGAATCAATCACATTTTGAAAATTCCAGTCTGTTCCAGTTTTGCTCCGTCACCCATGGCTGAACCAGCTCTAACTTCTTTGAAGCCCTGGTCCCACCCAAGGACACATGGGACCAGTTGGGGATCTGGGAATTTTGCCGGGTTTCAGCATTATGGAGAACTGTTGGATAGAGGTCCAAAGAGCCGAGTAAGAGGAGCTTCATTAATGAGAGTTGCCTGCAGCCTGGTGAGGCTGTCTGAGCACATGGCTGGCTTTCCTGCCAGTTGATGGTGCTTCCGTAGCTGGGAAGTAATCCTGTGGTAACCCTCGTCTTCGATGACACATGGCCATTGTGAGAGAGGCAAGCAGAGAGTCAAGCTGCTGGACAGCAGAGCAAATGCGGTAAAAGTCTAGCAAACGCATTTCCCGGGGGCGGGGGCAAATGATAGAGGTGATGACACACTCAGACTGAACTCATGGGCAAGGAAGAAAGGATCTAAACTATTGTGCAACACTTTGACATGCTTTTCCCATCCTGGACTTTTGAAAGTGGTGTAGGGATTTTAGTGCTCCATTTTACTCTCTGGGAGAAGGAATCTTGAATCTCTCTTTCCCTTCATCAATGGACAGTTTCCTCTTGGTTTCTGAAGCATAGCTATCCAGATCATCTCCTCTAGTTAGGCCTTCTGCCCACGCTGGCTTTCAGCTAGCTCCAAAGAAAATCTAAAATGATGAATATGAAGAAGTGAAAAGGGAAGAGCATATGTTGTGTGAGGCTTTCAGAGACTCACCCACCCCTCTTGCCAAGTGTGTTCTCTCCCAACTGTGCCACGAACACCTCAGAGTGGGGTGCCCATTTATTTAGTTAGTTATTTTTGACTGTCATTTGGGTGACAGTTTACAGAGCAAATTAATTTTCCACACAGCAGTTCACACACATTTTGTCTCGTAACAGTGATTGCAATTCGCCACAATGTAACAGCTCCTTTCTCACTTCCTCTTGTAGTTACCTCTTCCCTGTGTTCTTTCCTCCCATGTACTCCCATCCCCCTGAGCTGTCTTCCTGTGCAAACACTGCCCTTCTGTTCCCCTGAGATTGATCGCTCCCAGTAGTGTATCTGCCTGATATAAATGTTCAGCTCATATGACTGTCTTTTGCTTGGCTGGCAGTCACAGGAGTGAGTTCAGTTCCAGACCTGAAGGGTAACTAGGGGCCATAGTCTCAGGGGTCTCACCAGGCTCTATCAGACCAGCAAACCTGGCCTTTTTTTTTTTTTTAATGATTCTGAGTTTTGTTCCACGATGTTCTCCCTCTCTGTCCAGGATCTCCTACATAGATCCACCTCTGAGTGAGTGGTTGACAGTGGTAGCTGGGCACCATCTAGTTCTTCTGGTCTCATAGTCATATAGGCTGAGGATCACATGGTGTACCAGTCCCTTGGACTAATTGTTTCCAACGTCTTTGGTTTTCTTCATTCTTCTTTGCTCTTGATGAGGAGATACCCATCATTGCATCTAGATGGCTGCTTGCAAGCTTTTAAGATCCCAGTCACTACTTGCCAAAGTAGGATGTGAAACAATGTTTTGGGTAGTATGTTATGTCAATTGAGCTTGATGTCCCCTGCAACCAAGATACTGAGCCCACAGGTCCAACTACTCACTCTGGGTAGCTGGCTGTCGCCAAGAAGCCACCACAACCTTGCCCCTTGTCAGCTCTACTATATACTGGACATTCTTACAACACATACAAGTATGCATGTAGAAATATTGTCTGCTAACCCTATACGTCGTGGGTGCCCATTTATTTGATTTTTTTTTTTTTTTCACATTTCTATATGCTACAGAGAGGCTATATCTTTGGGCTGTGCTAATGAGTATGTCATTATTGCCACTTTAAGGAGGTATGAAGTTATGGGTGGGCTGTAGAGAGTAAGTGAAATGTGTTGGTGACCCGCATTCTTCTGCTGAAATAGAACGGCCAAGGTTCTCAGTGACGTTGTTGCTGCTGCTCAGTGGGTATCTACTCGCAGTGACCCCTGTGTGCAGAGCACATCTGCTCCCATAGCCTCCCCAGTTTCTGAAGTAGAGCAGCTTCACTTAGGGGAGCAGTTCTCATTAATATACGGGATTGAGGCTCTCCTAGGAGCAGTCGTGACAGAGATGTGAAGGGGTATGTCCTTTGGATTTTAGTGAAAAGGAGATGTTTTGTCCTAGTATGTGTGTCAGTGTGTTCTAGAATTTGTAAGAGCTTACTAAAGGACAAAGTGTGGAGGGTGCGCTTTGTTTACCTTGGTTAGTAATAAGCAAATCTAAAAAGAAGCCATAAAAATAAGTTAAAATTTTGGCGACGTTTGCTTGTTTTTGATGGCTTTGTTTCCTTGGTTTACTGATTAATGTCCTTGTTGACAAGACGAAAACTAATTTTTTACCTTCTGTGCAGTCTGCCTGCATAGCTGAGAATCTGTGCCTGCCGGAACCATTTTTTGTGCTTTATGTTGACTTTGTTTTGTCCTTGATTGTTTAAAAAAAAAAAATCCAAAGAACAAAGTTTTCCCACTCGTGGAAGAGCTAAGTTTCTTACACTCATATTACCTTTCATGCTTATTTCAAAATCTCCTCGTCTCCCTTTGATGAGAGACTTCACTATGAATTGATTCTCAGGTCCATATGATCCCATCCAAATCAAGTGTCCACAGTCCCCTCTGATGACTCTTTTGATTTTTGCCTTCTTCAGACTGAATCCTATATTTTGAAAAATTTAATAAACATTCCAGGATATCTTTTACACCCAAACTGCCTTTGGGATTCCCCAAAGGATTCTAGGGTAACCACAAAGATTTGTTCTTACGTTATGCAAAGAGAGATGCTAGAAATAATTAGTGTGCTATACATTTCTTAAATTAGTTCAATGCTATTGCAAGACATCATACATGAAGAAACCAAAAGGTCATTAAAGACACAGGGAAGAAAGAAAACACCAGAATGGACATCAAAAGAGAAGCTGAAACTTGCTCTTGAATGGAGAGTAGCTAAAGTGGTGGAAGAAATGATGAAACAAAAAAGCTGAACAGATTCCCAAGGGCAGCTCAAGAAGACAAAGCAGGGTATTGTAATGAAATGTGCAAAGACCTGGAGTTGGCAAAGTAGCAGGGAAGTGCACACTCGACACTCCCTAAGCTGAAAGAACGGAAGTAAAAATTCAAGCCTTGAGTTGCAGTATTGAAGGATTTTATGGCCAAAATTCCATGGGGGAAGGGGAGAACACAGCATGAGGTTTGAAAGAAGATTCACTAACAACCTGCAATGTGTACATGACACAACTTTGCTTGCTGAAAGGGAAGATGACTTGAAGCACTTACTGATGAAGGTTAAAGACTATAGTCTGCACTATGGATTACACCTCAACATAAAGAAAACAAAAATCCTCACAACTGGACCAATAAGCAACATCACGATAAATGGAGAAAAGATTGAAGTTGTGAGGTATTTCATTTTGCTTGGATGCACCATCAATGCTCATGGAAGCAGCAGTCAAGAAATCAAACAACACTGGGCACTGGGCAAATATGCTGCAAAAAACTCTCTCTAAAGTGTTAAAAAGCAAAGATGTCATTTTGAGGACTAGGGTGGGCCTGATCCAAGCGATGTTATTTTCAGTTACCTCATATTCATGTGAGAGCTGGACAATGAATAAGGAAGACCAAGGAAGAGTTGCTACCTTTGCATAGTGGTGTTGGTGAAGAATGCTGAGAATAACATGGAGTGCCAGGAGAATGAACAATCTGTCCCGGAGGAAGTGCAGCTGGAATGCCCCGTAGGAGTGAGAATGGCCAGACTTCATCTCCCCTACTTTGGTGCTGTTGTCAGAAGGGACCATTTCCTGGAGAAGATCTCGTGCTTGGTAAGGCGGAGGATGAGAACAAGGGCTTCCCTGAACGAAATGGACTGATGCAGTGGCTGCAACAAGGGGCTCACGCACAGCAAGGCTGTGAGCATGGTGTGAGGCGGGAAGTGCCTCACTGTGCTGCACGTGGGGCCACGAGGAGTCGGAATCAACTCGATGGCACCTAGCCACAGCAATGCGTGCACACTAAAGCCGGGGAACGCGAGGGCCTGATCACTGGGAAATGAGACCTGGTATGGTGTCTCCCTCCGGAAAATGGTGAAGAAAATCAAAAATCGAAATCAGGCAACATGCCAAGTACACTTGCTATTTCTGTAGCAAAACCAAGATGAAGAGACTTGCTGTGGGGACCTGGCATGTGTTTCCTGCATGAACCAGGAGGCAAAGGAGCCTGGGCCATCACCACTCTTCAATCATAGGAAAGCTCACCGTTAGAAGACAGACGGGACTGAGGGGCGGGTGGCAGCTTTGCCATTGGTAACATCCCTGTTGCTCTGGTTAGGTGTTGCCATGTCAGCTCCGACTCACAGTGACCTCGTGGACAGCAGACCAAAGCACTGCCTGGGCCCGTGCTAGCCTCACAGTCATTGCTAGGCTTGGGCCCATTGTATCAATCGTCTCATTGAGAGTCGTCCTCTTTTTCACTGACCATCTACTTTACGAAGCAGGATGTCTTTCTCAAGAGACTGGTCCCTCATGGAACATGTCCAAAGCAACTTGCACAGTTTCTCCATCTTCAGTTCTAAGGAGCATTCTGCCTCATCTGTTTGTCTTTCTGGCAGTCAATGTTCTATGCAATGTTCTTTACAAACACCACAGTTCAACTATGCCTATTCTTTGGGCTTCCTCTAGCCTATAATAAATGGGTTAATTTACGTTACAACAACAACAATCGGAAGAGATGCTTAACCATCTCCCTGTTGAGCCTACTGACGTCCAGTGTTACTGGTGTCAGTTTTTCAGGATGTATGCTCCCATGAGAGCGCCCTGATGACTTGTCTTCCTCTCAGGGAGGTGTTGGTTGGGCCCTTCTGAAGTAGTTCGGCACTATCCCCCATTCAGAAGCCCGGTGGTGCAAAGCATAAATGTGCTTGCTGCTAGCCAAATGGTTGGAGGTTTGAGTCTACTCTGAGGTGCCATGGAAGACAGCCCTGGGGATCTTGCAGCAATGATCCATGAAAACCCTACAGAGCACAGCGGGGTCACCATGAGTCAGTCAAATTGATGGCAACAGGACACCCTAACAGGGAGTTCCTGGGGGGTGCAAATTCTTAGTATGCTCAGTTGCTAACCAAAAGGTTGGCAATTAGAGGCCACCTGAGGTGCCTTGGAACAAAGTCCTGGTGAGCTGCTTCTGAAAAATCAGTCATTGAAAACCCAACGGAGCAGAGCCTAGTGTGATGCGCCTGGGGTCACCACGAGTCCCTGGAGACTTGAGGGCAACTGACAACCGATGTACCCGAAAGGAGACTTCGCCATCCTGCACTCTGACATAGTGCTTAAAGCATTTGGCCGCTAACCACAAGGTTAGTGGTTCTAAGCTCGCACCTTCTCCATGAGAGAAAGATGAGGCAGTTTGCTTCTGTAAAGATTTATGATCTTGGAAACCCTAAGGGGCAGTTCTAGAAGGGTCGCTAGAGTTGGAATCAAGTCAACAGCAGTGTTTTGTTTTGTATTTTTTCTTTCTTTGGTTTGGCATTCTGATATTACTGGTGACAGTCATGAGTTGACCATAGCCATTAAGTCTATGCTGTCTGCAGATGGTTTTTGCTTTATTTGATGGTTGCGTGGAGACTCTGCTATAATCTATGTTGTTGTTAGGTGCTGTCGAGTCAGCTCGGAATCACGGCGACCCTGTGTCCAACAGAACGATACACGGCCCAGTCCTGCACCAGCCTCACAACCCTTGCTATGCCTGAGCCCATCGTTGCAGCCACCATGCCATTCCGTCTCATTGAGGGTCTGCCCCTTTTTCACTGACCCTCTGCTTTAGCAAGCATGACATCCTTCTCCAGGGACTTGTCCCCTCTGGCAACATGACCAAAGTAGGTGAGATGAAGTCTGGCCATCCTCGCTTCTAGGGAATATTCTGGCTGAACTTATTCCGGGACAGATTTAGTCATTCTTTTGACAGTGCGTGGAATTTTCAGTATTATTTACCAACACCACAATTCAAAGACATCAACTCATCTTCAGTCTTACTTCTTCATTGTCCAGCTTTCTTATGCATAAGAGGTGATTGAAAATACCATGGCTTGGGTTAGGCACACTGTTCTGGTTCCCTAGTGCTGCACTGACAAGAATATACCACAAATGGGATGGCTTTAACAAACAGGAGTTTATTCTCTTACCATTCAGGAGGCTAGAAGTCTGATTTCAAAGTGCCAGGCTCTAGGGGCTGGGTGAAAGCCCCTCAACCTTGGGCTGCAGTTCCGCCTCTTGCTCCCGGCTCACTGAAACTAGAGAGATCTCTTCACTCAGGTAGATGCTGACTCCTGAGACTGACAAACTCAAGGTCGACAAACAAAATGGTACAGTCCTGATGTTACCAAACCACATGGCAGGCCATTCATTCAAGTCCATTGAAGTCCCAAGGTCAGCAGAGCATGGCAGGCTGCTGAGCAATGACATGGCTACATGCAGGGTTCAAGCATGCCATAAGCTAGAGACTATCCCCAACGCTTCTCCTTATATACAGGAAGCAGACCATATCCCTAAAGCAGCTATTCAGCTGCAAACAGTAGATTCCACCATGGAGTTGATTACCAGTCTCATCATGGGGAATACTACATCCAGCTGCCCAGCCAAGTTGACACACAAACTGAACTACCCCACACACCTTAGTTCCAAAGTGATGTCTTTACTCTTTAACACTTTACAGAGAGGTCTTTTGCAGCTCTGGTAGTGTAGTGCCTAAGGCACTTGACTGCTGACCAGAAGGCTGGGGGTTCAAACCCACCAGCCACTCCTCGGAAGGAAGGTTGGGCAATCTACTTCTGTAGTGATACTGCCTCAGAAACCCAAGGAGGAGTCGGGTCCGACTCGACGGCACACAGCGACAACAACAACAACATGGATGGCACGAATGGTTTAGCACTCTTGACTGCTAGCAAAAAGGTTGGCTGCTTGAACCCACCCAGGAGTACCTGGCAACCTGCTTCTGGAATTCACAGGCTTGAGAACCCTACAGGGTAGTTCTACTCTGACACATAAGATGCTGTTATGAGTTGGAATTAACTTGATGGCAGCTAACAACACATAAGTGTAATGAAAATCTGTCCCCCTCTTTCCCAGGATATCACTGAATTATACAACCACATCCATACAGGAGTGTTGAGTTTGAGAACCATTGTATTTGATCAGTACTGGCAAGCCACTGTAAAGCAAAACGATTTGCTTTTAGGATTAACTTGGCTTCAGGTCCTGCAGATGGTGAGGAAGGTTACCTCCTGGCAGGTTGAACACAGCAAGTTTTGAGGGCTTTGAAGTGGGAAGAATCCACCTAAATTTATAGGCAATGCAGTTAAAGTCTGGTGGAGAGTTTCTTGATCTTAATTTCCTAGCCTCAGAATAGCAAATAGCAGAGGCTTTAAAAAATAAAATCCAATCTCTTTACGAAAACTTCCAGACAGAAGTTAATTTTGTGGGCTTAATGGTAGCTCGGTACTGCATGGTTCTCAATTTCAAAACAACCATACAGTCAATCACATTCTTGGAGAGCCGTGGAGGTGAGCAGACCAGACCTGATGCAATCAGTACTTTGTGATCGAGATCACTACTCTTGTTGTCGTCGTTGTGAAGTGCAGTCGAGTATGTTCCACCTCACAGTGACCCTATGTACAACAGAACAAAATGCAGCCCCATCCCACACTGTTCTCACAATCCTTACTGTACTCGAGCCCATCTTTGCAGCCACTGTGTCAGTCCAACTCTTTGGGAATATTCCCTTTTTTTGCTGACCCTCCACCTTACCAAGCATGACATCCTTCTCGAGGGAACGAGCCCTTCTGACAACATGACCAGAGTAGGTGAGAAGGCCGTCTGGTCATTCTTGCTTCCAAAGAGCATTCCGGCCACACTTCTTCCAGGACAGATTCGTTTGTTCTTCTGGCAGTCCATGACGTGTTCAGTATTCTTCGCCAACACCACAGCTCAGCAGAATCAACTCTTCTTCTGTCTTCCTTATTCATTGCCCAGTTTCACATGCCTGAGGTGATTGAAAAGGCCATGGCTTGGGTCAGGCGCACCTTGGTCTTCAGGGTGGTACCCTTGTTCTTTAACCCCTTAGCTCCTCTGCAGGGCAACACGGCGTCAGATTCCCCGACTGCTGGTTCCATGGAAGCAGCACTTGTCAGCTGTTGTCAGTTCGACCCCTGCCTCCTGATGACTCGTATAAGTGGGACCCAAGGCTGCCCAGTCCTACACTGTCCCCAGGCTCAGCTGCAGATTAGACCCTGCGATCCACCGGGTTTGCACTGACTGAGTTTTGGAATGAGATCACCAATCTTTCTTCCTCGTCTGTCTTAGTCTGGAAGTGCCACTGAAACGTATTCAACATCAGAGCTACCCACAAGCCTCCACTGGTGGGAGCTGTACAGGAAATGCACCGGCTGGGAGTCCAACCAGAGTCTTCCACACAGAAGGGGAACTGCCCCATTGAACCACCATTGTTAGGAGATGGCCTATAACCCTTAGAGCGAGATTCTGAAGAAAAATTTTGAAAGACTTTGAAATGGGTAAAATATTCCTGGTCATCTTTTCAGTAGAATGCAGGATGTTTTCTCATGGGGTCTCCAGGTTTATGTGATTCTAGAGGGGTTTTCACCCTGCTTGCCTTTCAGTGGGCTAGGTTACAGGTTTGCAAATTGTGGAAAGTTGGTAGGAATGCAAATGATTCTTGCCCATGGAAATGCAAAGAGTTATGTGTGTCAGAGATCCAACAGACTGCACCCTGTGGGAAAAGCCATTGTGAAGATCACTGCAGAGGGCTCCGGGGGCCAGTCCCGCGTCTGTCGGAACCCTTGTCAACACGCCTGATGGATATGTGTGTGTGTATACACACATGTACAGGTGTGCGTATGTCTGTGTCTGTGTCTCTGCCTACATCTGTATGTGTTTTTGTCTCTCCTTCACATTCTGCCTCGAACCACTTCAGTATGTTTGTATTTCTACAACAGTTAGGATTTCACAATTTGGAAAATTACCCTTTTGAAACGTGACCTCTGAATGGTTTCTAAGTAAACTAGACCTAGAGATGGAGGGCTGAGTTGTACAGAAAACAGATTCTAGGCCAGAAAATCTGGGGTTTGGAGTCTTCACATGATCATTTTATCTGGCTCTTGTCCCCCATGCTACGCAGAGCAGCTCCTTGAATTTGCCTGCTTCTGAGTCCAGACTTTGGGTTTCCCCTAATTCTGTGCTTGGTGGATGCAGAACCCGTGCAACACACGGTAAAGTTTGGAGTGAACCCAAAGGTCCAAGCCCATGCCTGTGCAGGAGGTTCAAAGCCTCAGGTGGAAATGATGGGGACAGGGGTACTCATGATGTCACACATGGCACTGTGGCTGAGCTCGTCTCGGCGGGTGCCCTTTGTTGAGCCACAAAGAGAGTGGGTGCCAGGTGAGAAGGGGCCCGGGATGGAGCACCAGACCACGCCCATGTCCCAGGGATGCAGGGAAGGGGCAAGAAGACGAGGCCAGGCTGGAGGTACTAGGGTGGCCAGGGGGCCTGTCTACCCAGAACGCAGTCTCCATGCTTCTTCTCAGTCACTGTCTGCAGCGGATCCTGGCTGGGCTGGCAGAAGAGCAAGGAACGAACACGAAATCACATTCCTGGGAGAATCCATACATGGGACCGCTCTGTCAAGACTGAAAGGTGCTCTGGTGGTGCAGTGATTAAAATGCTTGGCTGCTAACTGAAAGATTATTGGTTCAAACTCACCAGCTGCTCTGTGGGACAAAGATAAGGCAGTTGGTTTCCATAAAGATTGACAGCCTGGAAACCCTATGGGGCAGCTCTACTCTGTCCTCTAGGGGCACTGTGAGTTGGAATTGACTGCACAGCAGTGGGTGTGGTTTGTTTCTGGTCAAGACTGGAGATGGACTTAGCCTCCCCCCAAATATACTCAGAAAATGCCAGATTGGAGAGTGTCACTCAGTTCATATGATGCTCCCTGAAAGATTTCCTGTCCCTGATATCACGCCTGGGGCTGTTGGTTTTGAGTCCTTTGAAATCGTCTTCTCCTTCCTCTGTCTCCAGGCAAAGTTGCCAAGTGTAATCTCCTGACATCCTGAGCCTTCTCGGATGGATTTCTCCGTGCCAATTGAAATGAGAAGAGAACACTGGTAAGATTGTCTGCAGTGTGCTGCCAAGTGTTTGATGCACAATTAGTCAAGGGCCCAATTAAAAAGCAAGTGACTGACCCCGTGGTTAATTAAGCAACCGGGTGGTGGAACTGAGAGCCGGTGATCACCCAGGACATTCAACTTAGAAAACGGGCCCCAGGAAGGCTTGCTCAGAACCATTTTAAACTTTGCTCCTCGGGCGAGAGTGTGTGTGGAACAATGACTAGGAACCTAAGGAGTTGTCACAGGGTCCTGCTTCAGAGCTGAGCACTTTACTAAAATGTGTGTGCTGACTTCATTTGTGGGAAATTATCGTCAACCTCGTGCTTCGTGTCAAGTCACTGAACATAAAACAGAAAGTGCAGGAGAGTGCTCACTGCTTCCTGAGGAAGGGACACAGAGAAGGTCGTCTCTGACAAGATTCCAGGACTGTCTAAAGATGACACATTCAACAGTTAGGAAAATCAGGTTCAAGTGTACCCATCCCTACTGAGTACCGAGTGAGTGCTAGGCCTCTGTATAGCGACAGTCACGTTGTTTTATGTGAGTCATATAATGTCATCACACCACAACTGTGTACTAAGTCTCCATATGGTGACAGTCACATTGTTTTATGAGAATCGTATCGTATATTCTCATGTCACTCTTTGCACAGTGACAGTCATATTGTTTCATGAGAAGCAAACTATGTGTTCTTATTGCACCAGAACTCTGTGCTATGTCTCCATATGGTGACAGTTGCATTGTTTTATAAGAATCATGTTATATGCCTTCATGTCACCAGGGATGTGTCACCACATGACAGCCACATTGTTGGATGACAATCATACCATATGCTCTCATTGCACCAGAACTGTGTGCTGAGTCTCCACATAATAACAGTTGCATTGTTTTATGAGAATCGTGTGTTTTAATCACACCAATATACTGACCAGAGGATCATCCAATATGGAATCTGGAAGAACCATCTTACACCTTCTAGCTCCATGGCTTTAACATTTTTTCAGGGGTAAAGCAACTTTTTGGTATCTTCTAAAACCTGTGAATCATTTCCCTAAAAAAAGAAGAAAAAAAAAAAAAAAACGTTGTGGTGATTGCAGTCAATGTCATGAAACAAAATGTGTATGAAATGCTGTGTGGAAAATGAATTTGCTCTGTAAACTTTCACCCAAATCACAATGAAACAAAATTAAAAAAATATAAAACTTTGCTCCAGCTCCTCACTGTACACACATGGCCCAGGCTGGAGGACGAGGTGGTGGCATCTGGTGTGTCCTGGGCCGGAGGATGAGGTAGTAACAGCCAGTGTGTCCTGGGCTGGAGGACGAGGTGGTGGCATCGGCGTGTCCCAGGCTGGAGGACAAGGCAGTGGCATCTGGTGTGTCCTGGGAAGGCCCAGGCTGGGGCCCAGGCTCTAGTCATCCTGCACACCCTCAGGATTTCTGGAGTGTTGAGCCTTGCGTCCGTGTCTTCTGCCGTCTGGTGGCTTTGGTCTTCCGGCAGAGAGTCATCAAAGACAACACTGCATCCCAGTCCCTTCTGTGTCAGGCGCCCAACAGCTCTCTGCGGGCCACCTACAGGGCTCTGTGTGTGAAGATGCGTCCAATCAGTGCTGCTGAGGGGTGGGGACTTGCCCTGGTCACTCTTCCAAAGAGCTAACGGCTCATCTGTTCTGACTGAGGGGAGCAGCGATCTCATCTACTTGCAGGTCCGCTGAGTGTGGGATTATAGGTCTGATTACTGCTCTTGGAAGCGCTCCAGTTGTCTGCAATCACATAGATAGGACATGCGGGCAGCTATGTGCTGCTTCTAATGACAGGAGTGGCCGAGTGACCTGTTTCTTCAGTTATCACTTCAGTCCTGCCATGTGTTACTGGGGCTCGGTGACAGAGACATCTCATGTTAACAGGTATCTGGTCTTCTCTCTCAGAAGTAGCTGGGCGGACCAAGCGTCCCAGCCCATTGTAGTCAAGCGGGCACGCAACTCATTCTGGTCAGTGATTTCAGGAAGGAGTGATGTGGTCCCTACCAGAGTAGAGCATTTGAACCTGGGTGGTTGAAAAGAGTTTACCAAAGGTGCAGGCTGATTTAAGTCTGCAAAACCAAACCAAACAAGACCAAACCCATTGCCATTGAGTTGATGCACCTCAGGGTCACCGCATGTGTTAGTTACAGAGTAGACCTGCCCAGTAGGGGTTTCGTGGCTGTAATCCTCAGTGCTGCCAGGTGGGTGCGAACCACCAACCATTTGGTTAGTAGACGCTTGCAACCTGTTCGTGCCACCCAGAGACCTTTAAGTTTGCAAAGGTGTATGCACAGGTGTGGGCTGGGTATATTTACAGCACATACAATATGCATGCAGAAATATCGTGTGCCAAACCTCTGTGTGGTCATGGATATGGTACCATTTGTCTGCCCATAGTTGTCCACCTTGCCTGTCTCTGTGTCTATCACTCGGAGATTGCAGTTTGTGATGACTGGTCACACTGGACTGTGTGTGATAATTTTTACCTCGGTTGTCTGTAACCCCCATGCACATTTCCGTGTGTGTGTGTGATAGTGTTTCCCTTGGTTGTCTGTAACTCCCATGCACCTCTGTGTGTGTGTGTGTGTGTGTGATAGTGTTTCCCTTGGTTGTCTGTAACTCCCCTGTGCCTCTGTGTGTGTATGTGATAATTTTTACCTCGGTTGTCTGTAACCCCCGTGCACATTTCCATGTGTGTGTGTGGTAGTGTTTCCCTTGGTTGTCTGTAACTCCCATGCACCTCTGTGTGTGAGTGTGTGTGTGACAGTGTTTCCCTTGTTTGTAACTTGTGCACCCCTCCATGCCTTCTTTTTCCTGACTGATATTGTACCGATCTCCCCCTTATTTTAGAGTCCTTTCCCTTCACCCAATTAATACTTTCTGTCTGTTATCTAGTTAGTGATTTCTCTCCCCTCCCCTAGTATCCCTGGTAGCCATCAAAGAATGTTTCTTTGTGTGTGGAACCCTTTCCTTGATTTTTTATAGCAGTGGTCTCATGCAATATTTATCCCTTTGTGACTGACTTCTTTTACTCAGCATGATGTTCCAGGTTCATCCATGTTATGCACTGTTTCATGAATTCTTTGTAGTCACAGGGGAACACTAAGGTCAGTTGTTATAACATAGCCCCCAAAGACAATGGTCTACGTCTCACTTTGGTGAGTAACAACTGATCTTAAAAGCTCATTAGCAGCCATCTAAGCTGCTCTCCCCATTTGGGGCAAAGAAGAGTGAAGGAAACCAAAGATGCAAGGAAACAATGAGTCCAGAGGACCAATGGACCATGTGAACCCCAGCCTCCACAGCTCTGATTCCTGAAGAACTAGATGGTGCCCGGCTACCAGTGGCAGCCACTGTGAAAGGGATCCCAATAGGAGGTCCTGGATAGAGTGGGACAAAACTGTAGAACAAAACTGAAAATAACAATAATAATAATAATAAAGAAAGACCAGGCTTACTGGTCTGATAGAGACTGGTAGAACCCTGAGACCATGGCCTTAGTCACTCTTCAGACCTAGAACTGAACTCACTCCTATGGATCTAGTTTCAGTCAAACAATTGTTGTTGTTGTTGTTATGTGCTGTCGAGTCGGCCCCGACTCATAGCGACCCCTCCTTGGGTTTCCGAGGCAGTATCACTACGGAAGTAGGATTGCCCAACCTTCCTTCCGAGGAGTGGCTGGTGGGTTTGAACCGCCAGCCTTCTGGTTAGCAGTCAAGTGCTTTTAGCCACTATGCTACCAGAGCTCCTGTGCAGTCAAACAATAGACAGGCCTAAAAGGTGAACATAACACCAGGGTAGAAACCACTCCTTAGAACAATCAACCATATGAGATCAAAAGTTGTGATAGTTAAATTTGTGTGTCAACTTGGCTGGGCCTGGTGAGTGGCTGGGCAGCTGGATGTAGTATTCTCCATGATGAGACTGGTCATTAACTCCATGGTGGAATCTACTGGGAGCTGCTGAGTAGCTGCCTTAGGGATGGGGTCCGCTTCCCCTATGTAAGGAGAAGCCTTGGGGAACAATCTGTAGCTTATGGCACACTTGAATCCTGCATGTAGCCATGTCATTCAGTAGCCTGCCATGCTCTGCTGACCTTGGGACTTACAATGGATTTGAATCAATGGCCTGCCAGGTGGTTTGATACCATTGGAACTGTGCTTTTTACCTGTCAGCCTTGGACTTGTCAGCCTCAGCAGCCAGTCGCTGAGTGAAAAAGCCTTCAGTGGCCAGGAGAGGGGGCAGAGCTGAAGCCCAAGGTTGAGGGGCTTTCACCCAGCCCCTAAAGCCTGGCTCTTTGAACTCAGACTTGAAGCCTCCAAAGTGTAAGAGAATCAACTCCTGTTTGTCAAGCATCCATTGGTGGCCTGCTCCTGTCGGAGCGGCGCTAGGGAACCAGAACAGAAAGGGCAGCACCTGCCCAGGGCTCAGGCACGGAAGGCAGGAAGGGACAGGAAAGAAGGAGGCATGGGAATGGCAAACACAGCGCGGAAATGGGGAGAGAGCTGCGGCATCGAGGGGCTGCCATCCGTGCCCCCACACACACACAAGGTGTGAATTGTTGAGTGGAAAAACGAACTTGCTCTGTAAACTTTCACTCAAGTCACAAGAAAAAGTTAAGAAAAACGAAAAAAAGTCGTGGGCTAGGTTTTAAGAACGCAGCAAAAGGTGGAGGCGCACCCTGGGTTTAGTGGCCGTGGGGAAGCGTCACCAAAGGTGGTCTGGGAAGGGGAGGGAGGGAGGACTTCCAGGAAGAGAGACAGATAGACAGAAGGACTCTGGTTTTCAGTAGGGGTGCGGCCAGGCCACCGGGACCCCACGAGTGGAGAGCAGAGGGGTCCCACCCTGCCTCCTAGCTTCTGCCTTCAGATGTGCTGGTGCCCGTCGGTCCAATCCAGGGCGAAGCCGGAGGACGACAGAGCTCCTGGGGGCAGCCACCAGCTCAGCTTCCTGTGGCCCAGAGCAGGCTGCAAATGGGGGCAAGGGGCTCGGCGCCCAAGGCAGGTGTCCGGTGCACGACCTCCAGCACCATCCTAGGTGCTGAGTCAGAGGTGTCAGGGTCAGAGCACCCGGAAGGTTGAGCCACCACTCGGAAGACAGGTGACCTGAGGGGTTGCCGGACCCAGAGATGACTCGTCCTGACCAAGAGACCATTGTCGGGTTGAACCAGTGTGCTGCTGGGCGTGTCTGCACTTTGTCCATACTCGGCTTCTCTGCTCCCATGCTTTGCAGGGGAGGCATTTTGCAGTCCCCCCGTTTGTGTTCAGAGATAACGCACGCTTCGGCAGCTGGCTGGGGGAGTGGGGGCCCCTCCTGCTTCCCTGTAACTTCCCTCAGCTTCTTAGCCTGCAAGGGCTCCCCTTCCTACCTGACCCCACCTCCAAAGTCTGCATTCCCTCCTGGTGGACTCTTTCCGTCTGGAGCGCGCAAGCCTCCAATGGGCACATGCTGCCCCTGACCGAGCACTCAGATTTCATTCAGCATCGGCCACGGCACGGTGCACAGCCAGTTGCTCAGTTATCGATCACCCTTTATACACTTAACCCCTGTCCTTTTCTGGAGGTGGCCCTCAGCACTTAAAGTCTGCACTCAATGGTAATGGCAGACGGGCCATTCTCCAACGTTGACATCATCCTACCAAGCAGCTTGTGTCTTGAGGAGATGGCAGTGCCACACTTGGGAACGTGTGAGTTCCCTCGCACGATTCTACCCCAGCCTTCCAAGAAGAGTTCTGCGCTTGCCAGACCTGTTCCCGGCTCTTCTGTGATGCACACGTTTGCATTTGGAGAAGGATAGGTTGACAGAAAACAACAAACAGCAACAACAAAACAAGCAGAAAAATGGGAGGGAGGAGAAGATGCAGCCAGGGTCCCAGGTTCTCTTCCCAATACAGCTGGAGTGCAGGGGAAGGGAGCGGGGAAGGAAGGCCGGGCCTCATGTCAGGGGTCTTCCTGCTGTTTGTGGGGCTGAGATTTGAGGAGGAACAGAAACTGGTGTCAGGGTTCTTTCCGTGTGCAATGATTG
>NW_006922268.1:604658-611248 GCF_000298275.1 Orycteropus afer afer | reverse complement strand
TGTTATTATTTGGAATAGACTTGATAGCAGCATTTTTGTTTGTTTGTTTGTCCCACTCTGTCCTTTAGGGTTGTTATTGTTTGGAATAGACTTGATAGCAGCATTTTTATTTGTTTGTTTGTTTTGCTTTTGTTTTAAATGAATTTGCTCTTCCATAATGTTGAGCATCCAGCAAGATTGCAATCCTGTTGGTTAATTTTTTTTTTGTGATTTGGGTGAAAGTTTTCAGAGCAAATTCACTTTCCACCCAGCAGCTCACATACACTTTGTCTCATGACATTGACTCCAATCTTCCACAATGCAACAGCTCCCCTCCCACTTCCTCCCCATAATGACCTCTTCCCTGTGTCCTTCCCCCCATGCACTCCTGCCCCCTGAGCTGTCTGCCTGTGCGTACACAGCCCTTCTATTCTCCCATGATTGATCTCTCCAAGGAATGTATCTACCTGCTGTAAATGTTCACATCACATGCCTGTCTTTTGTTTGGCTGGAAGCCACAGGTGTGGGTTCAATTCCATAGTCTCAGGGGTTCTACCAGGCTCTATCAGACCAGCAAACCTGGCCCCAACCTTTTTTATGGTTTCGAGTTTTGTTCCACATTGTTCTCCCTCTTTATCCAGGATCTCCTACATAGATCTCCCTCCGAGTGGTTGACAGTGGTAGCCAGGCACCATGTAGGTTTTCTGGTCTCATAGTGATATAAGCTGAGGAACGCATGGTGTGACAATCCCTTGGACTAATTATTTCCATGTGTCTTTGGTTTTCCTCATTCTTCTTTGCTCTGGATGAGGAGAGACCCATAGTTGCATCTAGATGGCCACTTGCAAGTTTTTAAGATTCCAGTCGCTAGTTGCCAAAGTGGATGTGGAACAATGTTTTGGTGTAGTATGTTATGCCAATTGAGCTTGATGTCCCCTGCAACCATAGTCCCGAGCCCACAGGTCCAACTACTCACTCACTCTGGGCAGCTGGCTGTGGCCAAGAAGTGACTGCAAACTTGTCCCTTGTCAGCTCTGCTATGTACCCAGACATTCTTACAGAACATACAAATATAGTTGTAGAAACACTGTCTGCCAACCACATGGTCATGGGCACACTCCCCCCTAGATGGCAGTCCTTTTAAAAATTACTTTAAATTAGTGGATTATGGTTTTTTTTTTGTTTGTTTGTTTTTGTTTTTTTAAATTGAAATCTATGCTGAGATGGGGCCACGTGAGAACCTAGAATTTATTTGTGTTAGGGATTAAATTTAACTGCTAGACCTTTTCTCTTTCCAAAATGAAGCATTAAGATCACACTGTCTCTTATGTATAGAAGAATGAAAGGCATCTGATGGCAACTTCTTCAACCTGCACCCATCAAACCTGAAAACTCACCTGCAGCCACCACACCTGTCCTCTGCTCCCTCCCTCCTAGCACCATCCATGGAGCGTCCCTTCATCGCAGCTCCGGACCCAGCCCAGCTCCTCAGGGACCCCATGACATCAGTTATACCCTTCCTGGGTTGTAACAGCAACCTCCTCCTCTCTACCTGCCCTTCCACCTGGCATTTGTTTCTCACCCAATCAACACATAGCAACAATTACAACAAGAACTCGCAATTCCCCACTTCCCAGTGCTTGGAGGCTGCATTTCACTTGGGAGTGGCTCTTGAATGAATAGAAACAGGCCGGGACCTGAGGTAGGTGGGCCCGGGGCTCGGGGGCTGCTTTTCACTTGGGGGTGGCTCTATATTAATGCTGGGGCCTCAGGTAGGGTGACCAGGGCCCAGGGGCTGCTTTTCTCTTGGGGGTGACTCTATTTTAAGGCCATTGCCCAAGGTGGGCAGGTGCAGAGGGGTCAGGAACAATTATTGGAAACTAACTTGTCTGCCAGTTTGCCATCCTGTGGTTGCTTGCATGTTTCTATGAGGCTGGAGGCTATGCCGCTGTGTTGCAAAGTGCCAGCAGGGTTACCCATGGTGGGCAGGTTTTCAGCAGAGCTTCTGAGCTAAGACAGACTTGGAAAAAGGAAGAGGCCATCCACTTCTCAAGCAATTGGCCAGTAAAAACTTTATTAATAGCAGTGAAACACTGTCTGATATATTACTGGAAAACTTTATGAATAGCCCTGAAACATTGTCTGATATAGTGATATAGTGTCAAAAGATGAACTCCTCAATTTAGAAGGCACTCAAAATACGACTGGGGAAGAGATGCCTCCTCAGAGTAGAGTTGACCTTAATGATGTGGAAGGAGTAAAATTTTCAGGGCCTCCATTGGCTGAAGTGGCACAACTCAAAATAATAAGGTCAGGAGCTGATTGTGGAACAGATCATCAACTACTCATATGCATGTTCAAGCTGAAGTTGAAGACAATTAAAATAAGTCTATGAGAGCCAAACTATGACCTTGATAATAATGCTCTTGAATTTAGAGACCATTTAAAGAACAGATTTGATGCATTGAACACCAATGACCAAAAACCAGAGAAATTGTGGGATGACATCAAGAACATCATTCATGAAGAAAGCAAAAGGTCATTTAAAAGACAGGAAAGGAAGACCAAAATGGATGTCAGAAAAGACTCTGAAACTTGTCCTTGAGCAGAGAGTAGCTAAAGCAAATGGAAGAAATGACAAAATAAAAGAGCTGAACAGAAGATTTCAAAGAGCAGCTCGAATAGACAAAGCCAATTACTATAACGAAATGTGAAAAGACCTGGAGTTAGAAAACCAAAGGGGAAGAATACGCTTGGCATTTCTCAAGCTGAAAGAACTGAGGAAACTTTAAGCCTTGAGTTGCAATATTGAAAGGTTCTATGGGCAAAATATTGACTGATGCAGGGAACATCAAAAGAAGAAAGATGGAAGGAATACACAGAGTCATTATACCAATAAGAATTGGTCAATGTTCATCCATTTCAGGAGATGGTTTATGATCAAGAACCAATGGTATTGAAGGAAGAAGTCAAAACTGCACTGAAGGAACTGGTAAAGAACAAGGCTCCAGGAATTGATGAATACCTATTGAGATGTTTCAACAAATGGATGCCCCACTGCAGGTACTCACTTAGTTATGCCAAGAGATTTGGAAGACAGCTACCTGGCCAACTGACTGGAAGAGATCCATATTTGAAATGGATCAAGATCAACCAGTTCTTTTTGGTACAGTGACTCTGTGTATTCCTTCCATCTTCTTTTGATGTCCCCTGCATCATTCAATGTTTTGCCCTTGTCGTTGTTGTTGTTAGGTTCTATCAAGTCATTTCAATGTTTTGGGCTTAGAATCTTTCAATATTGCAACTTGAGGCTTAAATTTTTTCCTCAATTCTTCAGCTTGAGAAATGCCGTGCATGTTCTTCCCTCTTGTTTTTTTAACTCCAGGGCTTTGCACATTTCATTATAGTAATTGGCTCTGTCTTCTCGAGCTGCTCTTTGAAATCTTTGGTTTAATTCTTTTATCTTGTCGTTTCTTCCATTGGCTTTAGCTACTCTCTGCTCAAGGGCAGGTTTTGGAGTCTCTTCTGTCATTCATTTTGGTTTTCTCTTCTTTTGTTGTCTTTTTAGTGACCTTTTGCTTTCTTCATGGATGATGTTCTTGATATCCTCCCACAATTCTGGTTTCTGGTCATTGGTGTTCAATGCATCAAATCTATTCTTTAGATGATCTCTAAATTCAGGAGGGATATATTCTAGATCACATTTTGGCTCTCGTGGACTTGTTTTAATTGTCTTTAACTTCAAGTTGTACTTGCATATGAGCAGTTGATGGTCTGCTATAGATAAAATTCCTTACTTTTTATAAACCTTAACATGCCTTGAAGAATATTAACATACACATTGTTCTTCCAAAGCTACAAGCATGTTTCTGTCTCCACCGAGGGTTGAGTAATCTTTGGGGGCAGACCGTTTCCTGAGTCACAGAGAGCTCCAGAGATCTCTAGAATGTGTCCTCAAGCCTCATAAGAAGGCAGAGCCAGCACTGGGCACTGGCGGCCCCAGCTTCTGCCCCAGCTGTGGTGCTGGGAGCTGCTGGTCTTTCCATTTCCTCAGCTCTGTGGTGGTTGTGCTGAGCGTTTGAGTCGATCCCGACGCATAGCCACCCATCTGCTCCTTCACCTCCAGCATTCTCTACTTCAGTCGGCCATGGAATTGCCCCAGTGGACCAGCAGAATCCCCTTGATAGACAGGCAGGTGCTGGACAGAGAGCTGTTGCATGCACACCAAGGCTGCTGTGGGGAATTACCAAAATGCTAGTAACACAAACAGCACACATACATGATTTTATGTATGGAGGCTAGAAGTCCTAGGTGGGTCTTGCTGGGCTACACTCAAGGTGTCACAGGGCTGTGTTCCCATCTGGGGCTTGAGGAGAGGATGTTTCTCCTGACTGTTCCAGAGCCCAGAGGCTACCATGTTCCTTAGCTCATGGTCAGAGGCCCTCTCACATTGCGTCACTCCAGCACTGCGTGTAGTTGCAGCTCCCTCTGACTTCTCCCTCTGCCTCCTGCCTCACTTGTCAAGGGACCCTCGTGGGGACTCTGTTGGGCTCCCCCAGACAATCAGGGAAATCTGATTTGAAGGCTGATCAGCAACCAGATGAGTCTCCTGAGGCCGCAGTCACAGTTAACCACAGTCTGGGAGCTTAGTACCAAAATCTATTCCCTCCTGGGTCTGAGGACCTGATGCCCCAAATCAGGACATGGCAGCCTTGGCTCCTTCTCAGGACTCACAGGAGAAGCTGTCCCCTGCCACTCTTCCAGCTGCGGCTGCTGCTGGCCATCCTTGTCATCCTTGGTTTGTAGACACCTCTCTCCAGCCTCTGCCTCCGTCACGTGGTATCTTCCCGGTGTGTCTGTGTCTCTGTGTCCAAACTTCCCTCTTCTTACAAGGACACCCAGTTATTGGTTGTTCTTGTTGTTGGCTGCTGTTACGTTGGCTCTGACGCGTAGCAACCTTATGTACAACAGAATGAAGCACTGCCTGGTCCAGCAGCAGCCTCACGATCATCGCCAGGCTTGAGCCCATTGTTGCAGCCACTGTGTCAGTCCATCTCATTGAAGGTCTTCGCCTTTTCCCTGACCCTCTGTTTTCCCAAGCATGATGTCATTCTCCAGGGACTTGTCTCTTCTGACTGACAACATGTGCAAAGTATGAGAGATGAGGTCTTCCCATTCTTGCTTTTAAGGAGCATTCTGGCTGCACTTCTTCCAAGACAGAGTTGTTCTTTCTTTTGGCAGTCCATGGTATTTTCCATATTCTTTGTCAACACTGTAATTCAAATGCATCGATTCATCTTCAGTCTTCCTTATTCATTGTCCAGCTCTCAGGCACATTTGAGGGAACTGAAAATACCAGTCATTGGAGCAGGTCCATTCCAATCCAGGAAGGCCTCCTCTTAACTAATTACATCTGCAAAGACTACTTCCAAACCAGGTCACATCTGAGGTTTCAGATCCACAGGAATTTGGGGGAGCACTGTTCACCTCCCTTTGCTGTGTACCCTAATGTAGTCGTGCACATCTTTGGGGGCCATGACTCTTCTCTCACAGAGCTAATACCCATGTGGTGTCTGTGGGACTCAGCTACTCCTTAGAGCCTGTCTGAGCTTAGTATAAATAATCTCCCCAGTTAGGAAGGTATTTTCCGACCCCCACTGGCAAATTTTAACACATAGACTGTCCGTTTTTTTGGGGTGGGATATTTTGGGCTTTTAAGTGTGTGATCTCACTCTGCTGAAAAAAAGCCCTAAGATTTTCCCATTTTCATGTCACATTCTATCAAATGAAAGAGCATGTCCATTTAAAGTAATGATTTCCCTGACATTTCAGGAGCTCCTGTGACCTCTTAGGCATCTCTGGGTGGTGTAAATGGCTAAGACACTTGACTGCTAGCCAGAGGGTTGAAGGTTCGAGTCCACCCAAAGGCACCTCGCAAGAGCATCCTAGCAACCTACTTCCGAAAGCTCAGCCACTGGAAAGCAGCTCCGCTAGCTCTGGCACACCCGGGACCGCCGTGAGTCGGAGGCGCCTCCATGGCACCTGGCAGCTGGCATCCTACAGTCTGACAAGCATCAGAGTCCCAGCCGAGAAGTTCAGAGACGGGAGGGGCGGTGTGGCTGAGCTGGTCTTGGAAGAGAGGAGAGGAGGAAGCCCCCCAGGGTAGGAATTCCCGGGCACTTGGGTGCCTAGCGGTCTGGTCTGACGTGTTTGCTGACATATTCAAACATGTAGCATCCAGAAGAGAAGTGATACAATGGTAGGAGCATTTGGCTCTGACTCTGTATTTAAAATAATGTTTTTCTTCAGAAATTGTGCTCCACTTGGGAAACTGAAAATAAAACTGCGTGTCTTAAACATAGAAACCTGCTGATAATTTGTGTACTCCAGTCAGCTCCAAACAAAGTATTCCCCACCTCCCAGCCCCATCACTCAGCATCGGTGTCACCCACCCAGACACATCTTCCTAAAACTGCATCAGGGATGGTTGGCTTAGTCCGGGTGAGAGAGCAGATTTTCAGATCTTCTGGACGCCAGTGCCAAGTTCGTGTCAGGTTCAACTGCGACACTGGCTGTATGCCCTAACGTCTTCATATTCGTGCGATTTTGTG
>NW_006922268.1:602626-603538 GCF_000298275.1 Orycteropus afer afer | reverse complement strand
CATGTGCACCTGAGGGGATTGCAGACACCATGGCTTGGGTCAGGCACCCCTTAGTCCACAAGCTGATATCTTTGCTCTTGACGTCTCCACACAGGTCTTTGCCGCAGATTTTGCCAATCGTGTCAATGACATGGGCCTGCTGATGGGCTCCTGACAGGCCTCATTTTTGGCTGACGATGTTGTTGGTGGTTGCCAGTTCACCACATGGCTCTCTTGGACTCCCCACCCCACTGACTCCCCCCTCAGGTCTAATCTAGAGCCACGTCTCCTAGCTGCGTTTCAGGCTCCCTGCTCCCCTGCGCCCCTGCTGTCCCGATTGTGGCGGGAAAGGCTCCAGTGTGAAGACCTTGGATTTGATTCATTGAACCACACTAACGATGACAGTTTCCTCTGCAAGCCCATAATGCTCTTGCTCTTATCAATGTGGCCAATGGGCACATAGAGGTGGTGGAGATTTGAGTCAAGTAAAGACCATCCATGGAGGTCTGATAGAGCCTGATGGAAACCAACATATTGTCCCCCCAAAATGGTGGTTTGTCTGCATTTGCAGATGGTGGCCAAGCAAGCAGGTACGTTAGGGAGAGGGAGGTGAACGGGTACAACTTTCACTGGAGTCCCTACATGGATGGGACAAGCAGCATGCACTCGGGTGCTAACTGCAAGTTTGGTGGTTTGAGCCCACGCAGCAGTACTGTGGGGGATGTCCTGGCAATCCCCTCCTGTGATGGTCACAGCTAAGAAAGTCCATGGCACGCTTTTACTGTGTCGCATATGGTGCTGCTATGAGTTGGAATTGATTTGACTGTGAAAGCTCTGGTAGCGTAGTGCCTGAGGCACTTCACTGCTAACCAGAAGGCTGGTGATTCAAACCCACCAGCCACTCCTCAGAAGGAAGGTTGGGCAATCTACTTC
>NW_006922268.1:590964-591859 GCF_000298275.1 Orycteropus afer afer | reverse complement strand
GTAATGTATCAGACAGTGTTTCTTTGCTATTCATAAGGTTTTCCCTGGCCAATTCTTTGAGAAGTGAATGGCCTCTTTCTTCTTCCTAGTCTGTCTCAAGTCTGTAAGCTGACACAGTAAAGTATAGGGTTAGCAAAAAAGAGGAAGTCCCTCAATGAGATGGATTGACACAGTGGCTGCAATGATGGGCTCAAGCCTGGCAACGATTGTGAGGCTGGTGCAGGACTAGGCAGTGTTCCGTTCCTTTGTACACGGGGTCACTATGAGTTGCAACCAGTTTGATTGCACCTAACAATGCCTAAATCGCGTAGCAAGCATTATTTTTGCTGAATGACATTCAGCCTTGACTCTTAGCCATCTTAGTAACTTTCCCAAGGCCATTTGCCATCTATTCGGCCTCTTAGCCATCTTTCATAGATTCGGTGACTACGACAGGCTGGGTGGTGCATCTCCCAGGATGGCAGAGTGAATGTCAGTCTGTTTGTTGTTTGGTTATGCTTTTACTTGATGAGGCAGTTCTATGCTGTCACACGGGGCTGCTGTGAGTCAAAATCAACAGCACCTCATGACAAGAGCAGCTCTGTGGGTTCCACAGGAGTCCAGGCAGTTAATATGCTCCGTTACTAACCAAAGGGTGGGGGGGTTGAGTCCACCCAGAGGTACTTCAGAAGAAAGGTGTGGCTGTCTGCCTCTGAAAAATCACACCCGGAAAACCCTGGGAGCAGTGCTCTGCTGTGACTCCCGTGGTGGTGCTGTGAGCCGGGCTCCACCGTGATAGGTCATGGGCTTGCATGGCACGTTACAAGTGGAACTACACTAAGGTCTTGCTATTCATCTGTCCTGAGTTGTAGTAACTCCATTCTCAATGCAGAGACTCTGGAGTCTAATTTGGGTG
>NW_006922268.1:576862-590284 GCF_000298275.1 Orycteropus afer afer | reverse complement strand
CAAAAGACATGGTTTCCTCTAATCCTTGTTATGGTCTCATGACGTTGTTGTTGTAGTTACGCTGCGATTGGCGCCAACTTGTGGTGACCTCAGGAACGGCAGGAGGAGTCGTTGCCTGGTCCAGCGCCATCTCTGTGACGGTTGCTGGGTTTGAGCCCATGACTTCAGCTACTGTGTCACTGCATCTCACAGGGGGCTTCCTTCTTCTCCACCGACCCTCCACCTTACAAAGCACGACGCTCTTTCCAGTGACTGGCCTTTCCTAATTATGTGTCCAAATTAAAGGGTCAAAGCCTCACCACCCTCCCTTCTGAGGCACATTCTGCTTGTATTTTCTCCTATGACTGACGGTGCTTTTTCTGGCAGTCCACGGCAGAGTCACTGTTGTGTGCCGACACCGTCGCTTGAATGTGTTGATTCTTCCCGCCTTCTTCACTGCCCAGCTTCCACACACATATGAAGCGATAGGAAAGACCATGGCTCCGGTCAGAGGCATCTGAGTCACCAAGGTGACATCTTTGCCTGTGACTGAGTTACCACCCTAATTTCCAGTTTCCAGACAAGAACACTGAGGCTGGGAGAAGTTAAGTAACTTTCCCAAGGCCATTCGGCTAATAAGTGACAGAGCTATGTCCGTGGTTCCCACAGGTCTTCAGATCTGGGGGGAATGCAGACAGGGATACTGCTTGGGGAAGTACAGGTTCCACAGTCTCATAAGCCGTGGGGATGGAGGCCACTTCTGATCCACACGTGCCCATCTGCAAACCACAGCGAAGACTCTTGTTGTTGTTAGCTGTTGTCTGCTCCAATTCACAGCGATCCCCCTACAACACAGTGAAGCACTGCCCGATCCCGCACCACTCTGACGGCCGTCGGTGTGCTGGGATCTGTCACCGTGGCCACCGTGTATTTTCAGTGTGTTCCAGTCCAGGGGGCTCAGCTTCCGGCACCATGTCGCACAGTGTGCTGTTGTCATCCACAGCGTTCGCAGTGGCCAGATTTCAGAACCAGGTCTCCAGGCCTTTCTTCTGAGTCTGTCTTAGTCTGGAAGCTCCGCTGAGACCTGTCCAGCATGGGTGACCCTGCTGGGATTGGAAATACTGGTGGCAGAGCGTCCAGCATCACAGCCACACACAAAAGCCACCCCAGTATGACACATGGACAGATGCGGGTGAAATGAAGGCCTGACCACAATGAGAAAGGGTGGAGAGAAACACAGGGTTTGCTGAGATCCACCAAGATCTCCATCCAGATGTCTGAATGGTAAGAGTTGAGTAAAGGGTCAGGTGTGGACAGGGTGCATAGGAAACTGACTGAGAGAGGGCCAATATGAGGGCACAGGTGTTCCTGTCACCCCCCCCCACACACACACACACACACATCTGTGCCTCAGTACCGGATATGGAAGAGACGGACATGACAGAGACTCATCAGAGTAGAGATGGGGCATGGCAGAGATGGGACATGGCAGACGGGACAGAGCACAGAGGACATGGCAGAGGGAAAACAGGAGATGGGATAGGGCAGATGGGATGTGGCAGATGGAACAGAGCAGAGGGGACATGGCGAGGGGATAAGACAGATGGGACATGGCAGAGAGTGTTCCGGAGCTGTGCCCCCTTCCCAGGTGACAGAGGTAGATTGTTCTGCTTGGCCCTCCAGAGGTGGGGCTGGGAATGGAGATAAGAGACTGAGAAATAAGCGTTGGTGTAATGGGGGAGACCCCAAGTCACGCTGACTGAGTTTCAATCCCCTGGTGGACCCTGAGGCAAAGGTCCAGGCAGTCATGGTATTTGGGAGCAGCCCTAGAACATCTCAGGCAGGAGATGGAGAGGTAAGCCAGAAAGGATACCACCAAGCAAGTCGTTGCTGGGGCCCCCTGCAGCTCAGTGTCACCGGAGAATTCTGGAGGGGTGTAGAAGCCGCCCCTCCAAGTGATCCCATGACGGAGTGAGAGGACGTGGGGCTGACTCCTGCTCTCATCTTCAGTGTTGACTGTGACAACAGAGTCATCTCTTCTTGGGTCCTGTCTTGGGTGAGAATCAAGTCTCACCTTGGGTGTTGATTGTGGAGGGGTGCAGAACCCACCCCTGAAAGTGATCCCATGAGGGAGTGAGAGGACTGGGGGGCTGACCCCTTCTCTCATCTTGGGTGTTGATTCTGTGACACTTCACTCTCCATCCGAGGAGAGCGGAGGGGCTTGCAGGTGGGCACCAGGCTGAGCGTGGGGGTACGGTGGGTGCTGAGAGGCTACGGGCAGGCAGGTGTCCTCTCCGGGGTCCTGCAGCTGAAAGAGCGGTCCTTCAAGAAAGTTGCAGGACTCAGGAAAGAATTCTGCCTTTGCGAATGTGGAGGAAAGAAGGGTCTGGGCGGGGGTCAGCTTTCAGAAGTGCTTATAAAGCGACGGGCCAAGCAGCGGAATCAACGTTTCAATATAAAACTGTGCATTGAGCGAATGCCCTGAATGAGCCGGAAGTAGCAAAAGCGCCAAGGGCAGCTAGCGCAGCTTTCCTGAGTGACGGTCAGTGTAAGGCCCTGTAGGCCTCTGCTCGGGGTGGATGGTCGCTGTCATGAGTGCCACGGGAAGCTGGGTGCTGGGTCCTTGTCGGCGTCCGTCTTCTCCTCGCCCCACTGGAGGAAGCCGAGCAGAGAGTGGAAGGACAGGCCATCTTACAGCACCTCCCTGCAGAGTGTGGCAATGAGGATGCCGTGTTGGGTGAGGTGACACTGAGTGTCCTCAGATAAAGCCATCCGTCTTGGAAAGTTCTTGGCTTTCCTTAAGAAACAGACGCGGCTCCGGCCGGTCAGAGGAAGTGCTGCTGTGACACGTTCCTTAGAGACGCAGTTCCGGAGTGGCAGTCCCCCTGGAGATCAGGGCAGCTCTACGCAGTGGCCGAGGGCTGGGCCGTATGGTCCTGTGGGTCTGCTTTGAGTGCAGCCGCCTAGCTGCTCCTCAGTGAGCCTGAGATGAAGGTCATGTGCTCACGGGCTGCAGCAGGCCTGCAGGAGACGCTGTATGCTGAACACCAGGCCTTAAAAACCCAAAAACAGGACATTCTCCATTGCAGCCACTGGACTCATGGGCAGCCCCGTGTGTCGGAGTGAGACTGAGCTTCATGGGGTTTTAGCCGCTGGGCTTCTGACGGCACGTTGCCAGACTTCTTCCGAGGCACCTTGGGGTGCATTCAGACCTCCAATCTTAGCAGCTGTGGTGGTTGCGTCTGTGTGTCAGCTTGGCTGGGCCTGCCTGAGTGGAGGCAGTGTTCCTCATGATGAGACCGGTCACCAGCTCCATGGTGGACTCTACTGGGAGCAGCTGAGGAGCTGCCCTGGGGATGTGGGCTGCTTCCCGTAGATAAGAAGCGGCTTTGGGAACGGTCTCTAGCTTGTGGCACACTTGGACCCTGCATGTAGCCGTGTCATTGTTCAGCAGCCTGCCATGCTCTGCCGACCTTGGGACTTTCAATGGACTTGAATCCATGGCCTGCCATGTGGTTTGGTAACATCGGGACCATGTCTTTCTATCTGTCGACCTTGGGCTTGTGAGCCCCAGCAGCCACTAGCTGCCTGAGTGAAGAGACCCCTCCAGCTTCAGGGGGCTGCAGCAGAAGGCAGAGCTGAAGGCAAGGTTGAGGGGCTTTCACACACACCCTTGACCCTGACACTCTGAATTCGGACTTCTAGTCTCCCAAACTGTAAGAGAATAAACTCCTGTTTGTTCAAGCATCCCATTTGTGGTATATTATTGTCAGAGCAGCACCAGGGAACCAGAACAGTAGCTGAGTGTGTGACCTGTTGGCACATTCGGGGTCCAATAAGTGGTAGGTAAATGATCGGCTATTTTATCAGAGCAAGCACAGCTTGTTGGTTGTTTGGTCCTTTCCAATGGTCATTTTATCTGACCCCCTCCCCACGTTAGCAGGCCTTTCCTCTCGCCTTGGTGATCAGCAAAGCTAGGACGCGCTCTGGGAATTCACGTAGTTTCTCACACAGAATGTTGGCTCACATACAGGTTAATGAACTGGGATGTTAGTCAGCTGGTTATTCCCAGGCAAAGCAGGGGTTTCCACTGATAAGACAAATACTTCACAGTCCCAAGTGGTAGACACACTTAGAAATAAGTATGTGGGAAAACCACTTCTTTAAAGCTTAAAGCTTCAAAATTGTCTTCTCAGAAAAACAAACAAAACCTGCAAAATCTCAAAGGTTATCTGTTTTCCTTTTTTGGAGGTGGTGACAAGCTGCTTAAAAAATTAGGTGAAAACCAGAGCCTGCTGGCACTTGGCAAACTACGCAAGTCAGCTGTGTTCCAGCTGCTCAGCTGTGGAGACCCACCCGGAGGTCAGGCCGGGGGTCCTGGCTGCCCCAGCACTTCCGTTTCTGAGTGGTAAGGCAACATTCTCCAATGGCAGCATGAAGCTGTTTCAAAGCCAAGGGCAAATGTTGGGGCCTCTTTCCTCAGTGACACTCCTGGTCCTGTTTGACTGTCCCCATAGTGTCTCGCCAGGTCTGCCCTGGGCTCATGCCCACTGGCTCCGAATTCCGGCTCTTCCCTTGACTTCTGGCAGCAGTCTGCTTGTCCAACTCCCCAGAAGGATGTCACGTCAGACACTGGCCAACTCCATCTGTAGGGGGCCACAGAGTACATGTTTCAGGATCTGGGGACCACCTACCCTCTGTCACAAGATTTAACTCTGTGGTCATCACACAAGAACAGCTGTAGACAGTTCATAAAGGACATGGCTGTGTCTAATGACACTTGATTCCCAAAACAGGCACAGGGCACAATTTGACCCTCAGGTTGTGGCTGGCTAAACCTCAGCTAGGCCACAGCTAAAAAGTCTAGTGGGTTCTATTGAGCAGTGTCTGGGAGCCCATGTGTCTAATGGAGAGGATCCCTGATGGTATAGTGGTTAAAGCACTTAGCTGCTAACCAAACATTGGGACTCACCAGGTGTTCTGCAAGAAAAGGATGAGACAGTATGCTTCCATAAAGATGACAGACTTGGAAACCTTGTGGGGCAGTTCCACTCTGTCCTCTAGGGGCTCTGTGGGTCAGAATGGACTCCACGGCAGTGGGTATAGTTTGGGCTTTGCTTCCATAAAGATGACAGCCTTGGAGGCCCTGTGGGGCAGTTCCACTCTGTCCTCCAGGGGCTCTGTGTGTGGAATTGACTCTAGACAGTGGGTGTGGTTTGGTTCACTGCCTGATGGGCACGCCTGACCCTGGAGGCCCATTCCCCTTTCACCCCTCACTTGTCTCCACATGTGTGGTCATCAGGCACTGGTGGGTGGCTGGCAGAGTTCTTGCCTTCCGTGGGGGAGACTCAGGTTTGCTTTCCAGCCAACGCCCCTCACGCACAGCCACAGGCTTCAGCAGAGCTTCCAGACCACGACAGACCGGCAAGAAAGGCCTGACACCCTACTCCCAAAAGTTTGTCAATGAAACCCTGTGGATGATGAGGGTCACGGGGATGGGGCACGGCCAGGCAGTGTCCCACCTACTGTGCGTGGGGCCCATGGGTGGAGGACTGAGTTACAGCCCCAGTGACAACTCTCGTTTGTTAGCTTGTTCTTTCTTCCACGGACCCATTCTTTCAGCAGTGCTCCCATCCAGCACGTGGTGCTGCCTGCCACCCACTTATCAAAGCCAGCATCTGCAGACGCATCCCAGACTCCTTCCTGCCACTGAGATGTCCCCATCCCAGACTCCTTGCTGTCACTGAGATGTCCCCGTCTGCTTCCACGGCCCCACCTGAGTCTGGGTCCCTCTGCAGTGGCTGCCTGACAGGCTTCTTGCTCCCACTCCAATCCTCTCCTCAAGAACCATGGGACTGGCTAGAAAAGGAAATCAGACCCATGCTTCCACCAGAGCCCCTCAGAGCCCTCCCCTTCCACTCAGAACAGGCCCCAACTTCCACCTCACCTGCGGCCTTCCCTGCTGGACCCACCTCCTTTCCACCCAGGACCTTCCCAATTACATCCCTTCCTTCTTACCCACAACCTTTCCAACTGGACCCACTTCCTCTCTACCGATGACCTTTCCAACTGTACCCACCATCTGTCGTGGGTGGAATGTTGTCCCCCCAAAAGACATGCTAAGGTCCTAATCCCTGTACCTGTGAACATGATCTGGTTTGCAAATAGGGTCTCTGACCACATTGTCAGTTAGCATGAGGTCCTGCTGCAGTAGGTGGGTCCCCATCCCATCTGAGTGGTGTCTTACAAAAAGAGAAGAGACAGACACACATAGAGGTCATGTGACAGTGTGCTGATGGAGGCAGGGATTCAAGTGACGCTGTCGTAAGCCAAGAGACACCAGCGCCCACCAGATACTGGAAGAGACAAGGAAGGACCTTCCCAGGAGTCTTCAGGGGGAGCCCGGCTCTGCTGACACCCTGCATCGGACTCTCAGCCTCCATCCAGAACTGGAAGAGAAGAGATGTGTACCGTTGTAAACCATGCAAGTTTGTGGCTCTCTGTTATGGCACCCCTAGGACACTAACGACCTGCAGTGGGTTCCCAGAGCACTGGCCTTCTGCACACACCCCTGCCATGCATCCCCCCTGCCATGGGTCCTTGCTTTGCTGTTTCCAGTGTCTGGAACAGTCCTCCCGGGTTTGGGCCTGACCTTTTCTCATCTACCTGACCTGTGTCTTCACATACCCGCTCTGGGAGACCTCTGCCAGACACTCCATATCTCAAAAACCAAACCCACTGCTGCCGACTCACTGCGCCCCTAGAGGACAGAGTGGAACTGCCCCAGTTCTGTGGATCAGTAGTAGAATTCCCACTTTCCATGCCGCTGTACACGGAAAGATTCCCAGCCATTGTATCTTTTACTGTAGTGAAAGGACAGCACGCCTGAGGCCATCTTGAGTATTGACATCAGTTACTGTCATCAAGTGCACCTGAGACAAAGTGTTGCTCTCCACGAGCGCCACGTCTTCAGTGACCCAATGGAGGTCACTAGGAGTCGGAATCGACCTGAAGGCAGTGAGTTTGGGTTCATACAGGAGATCTGGGCTCGATTTCCAGCCACTGCATCTTCTCTGCAGCCACCACTGTCTGTCAGCGGAGGTGTGCGGGCTGCTGTGATGCAGAGAGGTTTCAGTGGAGTTTCCGGACTGAGAAGGACCGGGGAGAAAGGCGTGGCCATTGACTTCCAAAAAAACAAGGCCTGTGCTTCACAATGGTCCACTCCTCCTCACGGGGACCGCTCAGGACCGGGTGGCATTTCACTCCCTTGTGTGTGAGGTTTCCATGAGTCCGGGCTGACCGGGTGACAGCCAACCACAGGAACAACCACATTTATGTTCTACGGGGTGGGGCAGTCTTTTCCTGAGTTGACTGTCCAGCACCCTCCAAGTCCCTGTTGTCCCTCTGTCCTCGCTGTCCAGGGCTTATTCGACCCTGCGTCACCCCTCAGTTCTGCAGTGCTCGTCAGTCCCCCAGATCCCCAACCACCTCACTTCTGTACGCTCAGGATTCATTCTGCCCCTTACCCCTTGCTGCTGGGACAGGGTCACCTTGCCGGGAGAACTGGCACATCCCAGTGCACTCGGAGCTGGCACGCTTAGCTGCATCTGCACACCTTGGGCAGAGACTCTGCAAGATGCCCCCCGTGGGCCATCTACATGGGGGTCCCTTCCCTTCTCAAACCCACTGCGCTCCTGGAATTACTGCAGGGTCGTGGGGAGGGGCCAGTCTGCACAGCCCTCCCCTCAGCCTGCCCAACATCTTGGTTGCACTGTCCTCTCACCCACACACTCTACTCTCCCTCCAGGCTGTCTTCTTCCCCACACTGTCCTCTGCCCCCAACACACCGTCCTCTCCCCCACCACACTTTCCCCATTCCCTATCACACTGTCCTCTCTCTCCAGCCTGGGTGAGTGACTTCTCTCCTGGGTGGTTAGGGTAGGCAGGCTGAGGCCCAGCTTGTGAAACGCCAAAGCGTTTCTCCTGCTTTGTGCTCTGCCATCCCTTGCCCACATAACTGAATTCTGCCCTTTCTTGCCTCCCAACTGCAGCGAAAGGACAGCACGCCTGAGGCCATCTGGAGTATTGCCATCAGTTCCTGTCATCAAGCGTCCCCCGAGACAGTGTTGCTCTCCACGAGCTCCCCTTCTTCAGTGGCCATCCCATGAGTGCCAGCTTCGCGATGCAGGTGTGCTGCAGCTTCGGGAATGGGCCTGAGACAGCGCACTGCCCTACCCTGTATGCCCAACTGCACAGAAGGCCAGGAAAACATACGGTGCCTGCAGTCGGAGAAACTTGGTAGCCACAAGCCTCCTCGGTGGTGACGGTGTCGACCAGCACCGTGGCCCTGCAACCAGGTGGGACTTTGTTCTCTGCCTCTGGGCCATTTCTTGACCAGGGCTATGTGCCCGGCAACTGTTGCATCCTGAATTTGGAACAACTGCTTTCCACCCCTGGGTGAAACGCTGGGTCACCCTGCCCAGAGAGGCTGAATAGCACACCCTGAAGTCACGTGCTTCACAGTGTATGTGGAAAGCTTCATCTGTAGGTCAACCGGGCTGAAGACCAGTCTGCTGTCACCACTGACACTTCCTTCCTCAGAAAGGCAACCATGGAATGAAGCCTGATGGGTCAGCTCTCTGCTCACAAGTCCCCGCGTTGCCTTTGAAAGCTCCAGAGCTTTCCCACTGAACAGGTTCTGTCACCTCCTGTCCCCCATTCTCTCCTGAACCCCCTTGTGGCTGCACAGCACTCCGTGTTGTAGGTGGGTCAGGATCTCAGGCGGTTCATGAGGCTGCCGGTTACCAGATGCCCAAAGCGCAACATCAGTGTGTTCCAAAGGGACTCTCCAGTGAGAGGCCGCCCCAGTCCCAGGGTTTGATTCTCTGATGGTTGGTGGTTTGGCTGCTGACTGAGAGGCACGGGCCTCAGAAGAAAGACCTTGTAGGCTCCTGCCAAAGCCCTTGAAAAGCCCTTGGAGCCCGTTGGTCTGACCCACAGCCGGGCACAGGGAGGGCGCAAGAACAGCAGGCGTTGTCCCGTTGTGCATGACGTCACATGAGCCGGGGACCAACTCGACACAGATAGTAACTGACAACCACAGAAGCACACCCTTGCTACCCTTGCAGGAGTCTACAATTCTCAATTTATTGATTTACCTCCAGAAAAATTTCATCACAGACCCTGTTTCTTCCTGAATTTTTAAGTTCCTTTGAGAAAAGTTCCCCACACAGTTTGCGAACTCCTTGCACAGCATCTAGTAAGTGGCTACACCCAGTACACACTTAGGGCTTGGCCAGGAAAGCCACGTCGTCAGAAGATTCTTGCTGCAAAACCCCCTCGAGGAAAATTGACCCTCGGTGAAGAATGTCCACAGCCTGACTCCACGATCTCAAGGGCTGGTCATTGTTGGTCACCATTATCAATGGTCAGCCCTGGATGTCACGTACCTCAATGGCTCCTTGGAAAGGCTATACCTTACTGATGTTGCTAGCTGCCTCTAAGTCATCCCTGAGGATGGTGTTGCTGGTGGTGGAGGTTTTGTTATTGTTGTTGGTGGTGATGGTTTTACTGTTGATGGTGATGGTTGCTACTTTGTTATTGTTGGTAGTTGTCTTAGTTATCTGTTGTGTTATTGTTAGGTGCCTTCAAGTAGTATCCAACTCATAGCGACCCCGTGCACAGCAGAACGAAACCTGCCCAGTCCTGCGCCACCTCCACGATCCCTGCTATACTTGACCCCATTGCTACAGCCATTGTGTCAATCTATCTCATTGAGGGCCTTCCCCTCTATTGTCGACCCCCTACCTTACCAAGCATGACATCCTTCTCCAGCGAATGGTACCTTCTGACACCATGACCAAAGTAGGTGAGACGAAGTCTGGCCATTCTCACTTCCAAGGAGCATTCTAACTGCACTTTCTCCAAGACAGATTAGTTAGTTCTTTTAGCAGTCCATGTACTTTCAGTATTCTTTGCCAACACCACAAATCAAAAGCATCAACTCTTCTTCGGTCTTCCTTATTCATTGTCCAGTCTCACATGCATATGAGGTGCTTAAAAATACCATGGCTTAACAAGAACAGATATATGCACGCCGATGTTCATCGCAGCACTATTTACAATAGCCAAAACTTGGAAACAACCTAGATGTCCAACAACTGAGGAATGGATAACCAAACTTTGGTACATTCACACAATGGAATACTATGCAACGCTAAAGAATAATGTAGAATCTGCAAAACACCGCATAACGTGGATGAACTTGGAGGACATTATGCTGAGCGAAATAAGTCAGTCACAAAAGGACAAATATTGTATTAGTCCGTTATTGTAAAAGTTAAGGAAAGGTTTATATATTGGAGGACATTTTCTTTGTTGGTTACCAGGGGTGGGAGGGAAGAGGAGGGAATGCTGTTAGATAGATAGAGATAAATATTGATTTGGGTGAAGAGAAGGGCAATATACCAAATGTGAGTGATCAATATGGCAGCATTGAGGATGAGAAAGACAAAGAGAGTTACATGGGCAGTACAAACAACAAATATGAACCCCTTTGCATATACAATACTGAGTTGTCAATGAAAGCAAACATGGGTATAGGGACGGATAGATGGGTGAACAAGCTAAACAATTAGGTATGCCTAAATGAAGAGTGTATCCAAGATCATATACAGGGTTGGCAGACAATGGGCCTATAAGTTCATGTGAATGATCAGAATTCCCAGGTGTATAGTAGAGCTGACAAGGGGCAAGGTTATGGTCATTGCTTGGTCACAGCCAGCCACCCAGAGGGACCGAGTAGTTGATCCTGCGGGCTTGGGACCATAGTCGCAGGGGACATCAAACTCAATTGGCATAACATACTATACAAAACATTGTTCCACCTCCTACTTTGGCGAGTAGCTACTGGGTCCTTAAAAGCTAGGAAGCTGCCATCTAGATGCAACAACAGGTCTCTCCTCGTCAAGAAGAAAGAAGAAAACCAAAATTAATGGAAACAATCAGTCCTAGCAACTGGTACACCATCCGATCTGCAACCTATACAACTATGAGACCAGAAGAACTAGATGGTGCCCAGCTACCACTGCCATCCACTTGGAAGGGATGTAGCAGATCCTGCATAAAGAGGGAGAACAATGTGGTACAAAACTCAAAATCATTTGGAGGCAAAAAAAAAAAAAGAAAAAGAAGGTGGGGACCAGGTTTGCTGGTCCAATGGAGCCTGGTGTAACCACTGAGACTATGGCCCCTAGCTGCCCTTCAGGTCTGGAATTGAACCCACAACTGTGGTTTCCAGCCAAACAAAGTACAGGCAAGTGAGTTAAACATTTACCTCAAGTAGACACACGCCCTGGAGAGAACAATCATGGGAGAAGGAAGGGCTGCTTATGCACAGGGAGATAGCTCAGGGTGCAGAAGAGTATGAAGGGATGGATACTGGGAGGAGGTAACTATGGGGAGGAAGTGGGAGGGGAGCTGCTGCATTGTAAATTTTGGTCAATGACATGAGACAAAGTATATGTGAACTGCTGTATGAAAAGTGAATTTACTCTGTAAATCTTCACCCAAATCCTAATAAAAAAAAAAATTAAAAAAAACATGGCTTGTATCAGGTGCACCTCAGTCCTCAAGGAGACATCTTTGCTCTTCAGCACTTGAAGAGAGGTCCTTTGTAGCTGACTTGCCCAGTGCTATACGTCATCTGACATCCTGACTGCTGCTTCCATTGATGTTGGTTGTAGAACCAAGTAATGTGAAGTCTTTGGCAACTTCAGTCTTTTCTCATTTATTGTGATGCTGTTTATAGGCCCAGTTGTGAGGATTTTTCTTTTCTTTTTTTTTTTTTTTCAATTTTTTGTTTTAGGAGTTGTTTTTACATTCAATATTACATGCACATTTAGTTTCACTCCCCATTTACCATGCCCAACACTAATGCAGTCTCCTCCCCTCCCTGCTTGGTAACCCTCCTCCTGTGCCCCTCACAGTTATGCACTCCTGTTTGTCCTGCATTTCCTCCGTGTGAATGTTGTCCCTCTGGTGCCCCATGGTCAGTTGCTCCAAGGGATGGATTTCCATTGAGGATGTGGGTGTGTCATGCTGGGTTGAGTGGTCTACATGGACATCTTGTTTATTATTGGGCTGGAAGCCAGCCTTTAGAGTGAGCTTTATTCCAGGCCCAGAATGTATCACAGGACCATAGTATTAGGGGTCTCACCAGACTCCATCCGACCACTAATTCTGGTCATTATAGTGTTTTTGGATTTTGTTCCACGTTTTCCTCCTACTCTACCCAGGATCTACAAATTTGATCCTTTCCTGAGTGATTGGCATTGGTAGCCAGGCACCATCTAGTTCTTCTAGTCTCAAGTGCAATTGTGTCCTAGGGCTGATTGCTTCCAAATGCCTTTTTTTTTTTTTTTTTAAACTCTTCTTTGCTTCTGACAATAGGGGACCATTAGCTGCATCTTAGATTGGCCTCTTGAAAGCTTTTAAGACCCCAGTTGCTACTCACCAATGTAGGATGAGGAATAAGACATTTATGTATTTTGTTGTGCCTATTGAGTCAGGTATCCCATAGTACTATGGTTCTGAGACAGTAGATCTGTTGGATCTCTCTCCCACAGTGTCTGGGTGTCTGTGAGGGATTACTCTGTGTCTAACTTCTGTTTTCTTTATATTAAGATGTAATCCATACTGTAATCAATCTTCATCAGTAAGTACTTCAAGTCATCCTCACTTTCAGCAAACAAAGTTGTGTCATCTGCACATCTCAGGTTGTTAATGATCCTTCCTCCAATCCTGATGCAATGCTCTTCTTCATGAAGTCCAGATTCTCAGATTATTTGAATAAGTATGGGAAAAGGATACAACACTGACACACTCCCTTCTTCATTTTAAACAATGCAGTGTCCCCTTGTTCTGTTCGAACAACAGCCTCCTGGTCTATGTACAAGTTCCTCATGAATACAACTCAGTGTTCTGGAATTCCCATTCTTCTCAATATTATCCACAATTTGTTATGATCCACACAATCAACTGCTTTTGCAGAGTCAATAAAACACAAGTAAACATCTTTCTGTTATCCTTTGCTTTGAGCCAAGATCCATCTGACATCAGCAATGATATCGTTTGTTGCACATCCTCTTCTGAATCCAGCCTGCACATCTGGAAGTTCTCTGTCAATATACTGCTGCAATCGTTTTTGAATTGTCTTCAGTAAGATTTTACTTGTATGTGATATTAATGATAATTTCCACATTCTGTAGGGTCATCTTTCTTTGGAATGGAAACAAATACAGATCTCTTCCAGTCAGTTGGACAGGTAGCTGTCTTCCAAATCTCTTGGCTGAACCAAGTGAGTGCCTCCAGTGGGGCATCCATTTGTTGAAACATCTCAATGGGTATTCTGTCAATTCTTGGAGCCTTGTTCTTCGCCAATTC
>NW_006922268.1:570703-575702 GCF_000298275.1 Orycteropus afer afer | reverse complement strand
ATATTATCCTATCACTGACAGCATTGTACTTCAGGACAGATCTTGAAACATCCTTTGTGATGATGAATGCCACACCATTCCTCTTCAAATTATCATTCCCAGCATAGTGGATCATATATACTTAGTTATCTAGGGCTACTATAATAGAAATAACTCAAGTTGGTGGCTTTAACAAACCAAAATTTGTTCTCTCACAGATTACAAGGCTCTAAGTCCAAGGTCAGGATCCCAGCTCTGGAGGAAGAAGGCTTTCTCTTTTTGTCAGCTCAGTTTAGAAAGAAAGTCTTTATCTCCTTTCAACATCTGTGGGGCTGGAGGTTTTTGGAGTTCTTCCCATCAGTCTTACCTGGAGTGTTGGAGGTCCTCGGTGCAGGAACTGTGGGTCCAAAGAAGGGCTCTGCTCCTGGCTCTTCTTTCTTGGTGGTAGGAAGGCTGTCTCTACTCACTTCTCTCTCCTTTTCTCTCTTATAAGATAAAAGGTGATGCAGGCTACACCCCAGGGAACCACCCGCCCTTATGCTGGATCAGGGCTATGACCTGAGTAAGAGTGCTTTATCCCACCCTAATCCTCTAAAAATTGATTAATTGGTCACATCATGGAGGATGTACATCATTATGTAACTGCCAAGCTACATCTTTGCATAACTGCTAAACCACTGAGAATCATGGACTGACTAAGTTGACACATATTTTTTTGGAAAGCAATTCAAGCCATGACATTCCTCCTTTTGGCCTCCAAAAATTTTATTTCCTTGCCATGTGTAAAACATTTTTATCCTATCATATCATGCCCAAAGTCTTAAATCAATTTCAAATCTAAATTCCATCCTGGGGCAACATTCTTCTTCATCGGTAAACTTGACAAGTCTGGAATATATGTTCTCTGCTTCCAAAGTACAACAGTGGAACAGGCACAAGGCAGCCATTTCCATTACAAATGGGAGAAATTGGAGAGAAAGAAGAATAACAGGCACCAAGCAAGTAAAAAAACCCAGAAAAAGCAATGGACATTGGCTCTCAAGTCTGAAAAATAATCCTCAGTTCTCTGAGACCATCTGGGCAACGGCTCTGCCCTCCAGACTTTGGGTGCTGACTATGCCTTCTGGATTCTGTGTGGAGGCCCCATGGCCCTGGGCTTCAGTTCCACTGTCCTGGCCCACTGGGACAGCAGCTCTGCTCCTCTGGCTTTGGGTGGCCCCATTCACCTACTTTGGTCATGTTGTCAGAAAGGACCATTCCCTAGAGAAGCCTTCATGCTTGGTAAAGTAGATGGTCAACACAAAAGAGGAAGGCCCTCGATGAGATGGATTGACACAGTGGCTGTAATGATGGACTCAGGCATAGCAAGGGTTGTGAGGCTGGCACAGAACAGGACAGTGTTTCATTCTGTTGTATGTAGGGTCACTGTGAGTTGGAGCCAACTTGACAGGACCTAAGAACAACAATGATTCTTCAAGTGCAACTAAGTGGTGACTCCACCCCCTTGTTCCCAGCAGGCCCCCTTCTCCTGCACCTTGGGCATAATATCTTCACCCCATTAGTTTTGGGCAGCAGATCGAGCCCAGCTCCTGGCACATGTGAATGGCAACCTCACACTCTGGAACCGAGTTGGTGAAGATCTGACTCTTTGAGACCCAGCGGACTATGGTTCCACTTCCTGAGACCCCAGAGGTAGTTGCCCTACCCTTTCAGACCAAGTCAGCTCTGCTTCCCGTGCTCCTTGTCTCTTCAGCCTCTACTTCTGGATACCCTGGCCTCTCAAGCCTCAGCCATTCAGACCTCTTGGTGCAGCCCAGCCTCTGCCCTGCTTGGGCAAGTGTTACAAAGCTCTTTAGCTCTATTGATAAGTGCCTGAAGGCACCCACTCTGCCAGTAAGGCTTTCCTGAAGGCACTCAGCTCTCCCACTTCATGGATCAGCAAACCTAGTTCCATCGACAGCTGACTGGAGACATCCCACTGCTCCAGGAAGCTTCCTGCCCAGAGGCGATCAGCTCTGCCACTCCGTGGCTCAGCTCCCACATCCCTCATGCCAGTCTCCTGGTGCTGCTGCTGTCTTTTCCCTGCTGCAGCTTCTCACCATCTGCACTGCCTCCACTCTTAAAGTTCTCCTCACTTCTTACTGAGCCTGCACCAGAATTGCTTTTGACATTCATTATTCTACCAACAGTCTTTTCAACACAATCTAGGCTTTTACTATTAGGAGCTCTGGTGACATAGTGCCTAAGGCATTTGACTACTAACCAGAAGGCTGGAGGTTCAAACCCACCAGCCACTCCTGGGAAGGAAGGTTGGACACTCTACTTCCGTAGTGGTACTGCCTCGGAAACCCAAGGAGGGGTCACTTGATTTGACTCGATGGCAGTGAGTCCCTTAAAACTCTTCCAGCCTCTACCCATTACTCAATTCCAAAACCACTTTCACATTTTAGGAATTGGTTAGAGCAGCACCCCACTCTAGGCACCAAATTCTTAGTGGTCTAGTGCTGTTATAACAGAAATTCCACAAGTGAGTGGATTTAACTAAATTGATTCTTTCACAGTTTAGGAGGCTAGAAGTCCAAATTTAGAGCACCAACTGCAAGGGAAGCATTTCTCTCTATGTTGGTTCACAGTTTAGAAGGAAGGTCCTTCTCCCCTTTCAGCATCTGTAGGTTCAGCACAGGGACCCAGGGTCCAAAGGACGTGCTCCACTCCTGATCTTCTTTCTTGGTGAAATCAGGCCCCTCTCCCTCTGCTTGCTTCTCTTTCCTTTTGCTCCTCTTAAAATAAAAGATGATGCAGGCCACACCCCCAATCAGTTGTAAGTGTGTTGCAACCCACTCTAATAACTTTTAACAGATTGGCTTATCACATCAGATCACATTATGGGGGATGATTATATCATTATATAACTGCCAAATTACATCATTACATAACTGCCAAACCACTGAGAATCATGGCCCAGACAAGTTGACATGTGTTTTCAGGGGACATAATTCAATCCACGAGCACAGTGTTGGTGGCTTTGTTGGTGGTGGCTTTGTTGTTGGTGTAGATGCTGCTGGTGATGCTGGTGGTGTTGCTTTTCTTGTAGTTGCTGACAGTTTTGTTATTGGTGGTGGTTGTGACAATGATGGTGGTGGTAGTTTTGTGACGGTTGTGACTGGACTATAAGGAACCGTCATGGCAGAAGTTAAGATTGGCCTTACCATTTAATCTGATTGTCTTCTGCTTATAAGAATGTACAGCTGGGCCTGTGACACAATGTGGGGACAGGTAATAAGACCTTGCCCTTCAGAGTGCACCGTCACCAATGCACTCTCTCCTTTGGAAAGAGTACAGACCCATAAAAAGCAGTAACATCTGACCCAGCATGGATCCTTAGGCTGTACGCTCATATGCCTCCTGGGAGTAAACAGGCACAATCCTCATGGCAACGACAGAGAGCCATTGACACTCTCCTGAATGCTTCCCAGAACTGCAGATATTTTAAAATGGCAACCCATCTGCAAGCTGGATTAACAAGCTGGGAATCACAGATGGTGGTGAGCTCCCAAGTGCCAATGTGACCCTTGACTGAAATGTTTCTGTGTGCACTCCATTCCCCATCACACTTCCACTTATACCCATCTGCCTCGGAGGCAGTCTGCCCACTCAAGGGTCAGGCACCATCCTTGAGACTGTGTAGCAGCAAGGTGGTCGGTGCAGCCAGTTCTAGACTCACTGACCACTTCCGTGTAAGCCATACAGGCAAGGATCGATGGCTGCTGTTCATGGCTCCATGTGCAGTGATGGTGTTGGGTGTATTCCATCCATGGCTTCCTGTGGAGTGATGGTGCCAGGCGTATTCCAGGCACAGTGTTTTCAGTCTTGGCATCAGTATGGGCTGTGAAGATGTTTGCTCAAGATCTTTTGGCATTCTAGGTAGCAGACGGCATTTTTCCCCCAGCAGGCTTAGATGATTGTGTGAGGGACTGATGCAGAAAGTGCTCTGGCCATATCAGGGTTCATGGCAGTAGTATTCGCAACAGCCCAAAGGTGGAAACACCTCAAATGTCCGTTAACATAAACAAAATGGGATCCATTCCTATGATGGAATATTCTTCAGTCCTAAAGAGAAATGAAGTCCTGATACATGATACAACAGGGATGAACCTTGAAAACATGGGTGTTCTTGGCTGTAATCTTTACAGAACTATATCTCCAGGCCTTACTTCTGTGGTGCCACCAGGTGGGTTTGAACCACCAACCTTTACATTAGTTGTTTGCTCCACTCAGGGACCTCTGAACAAAATAAGTGAGACACAGAAGGACAGCTGCTGTAGGATCCCACTTACATAAAATATCTAGGAGGGGCAAGTACATGGGGACCAAAGTTTATTAGCAGTGATCAGGCCAGGGCAGAGAGGCAAACGGAGTACAGATGTATGTATATATATGGCACCATTCTTCTTGTTGTCAGGTGCCATCGAGTTGGTTCTGACTCATAACAACCATAATATGCAAAAGAGAGTGAAACACTGCCCAGTCCTGCACCAGCCTCACAATCCTTGCTATACCCGAGCCCATCATTGCAGCCACTGTGTCAATCCATCTTGTTGAAGGTCCCCCCCTTTTCACTGACCCTCTACTTTACCAAGCATGATGTCCTGGTCCAGGGACTTGTCCCTCCTGATAACATGACCAAAGTGCAAAAGAAATCTGGCCATGCTCTCTTCTCATAAAATTTTTAAAATTTCTCAGGCAACAGAATGAATGAAGACCAAACCATAGGTGCTGAATAAGCAAAAGGAATATGGGGCAAGAAGAGTTCCAGTAAGATGGCGGACTAGGCAGAAAGACTGCACAGACCCTCTTCAACAAAGAAAAGGGGAACCAATTAATACAGACACAGAAGATAATTCTGGACCCCTGAGCCTTGAAGGGAAGGATATAGAAGTGGACTAAACTCCAACTAGCAGAAGAATTTGCATGAAAACACCAAAAAAGGAGACATACAGAGTTGCAGTCTGGCAGTGAT
>NW_006922268.1:554088-555560 GCF_000298275.1 Orycteropus afer afer | reverse complement strand
TCCACAGGACTCATGGCTGTGACCCCTTGACCTCCCAGTTGGTAGCCCAGCACTCCACCACTTCCACCCCCCAGGGAGTGAGCCAGACTGGACCGTGACTGTTCATTCTTCTGTACCAGGCATTATATTTGATAAGTTAATGTAGTTTAGCAGAAGAGTAGAAATAGATTTTTCTTGAAAAGTATGTTATTTATTGAAATGAAATTGTGGGCCTCTTTTATGAGCCTCAACTAATAGCATGTTTGTTTCCCCTTCAATTCCCTGTTACCCAGTCTCACAGGGCACGAGGAGTCCTTTAATCAGAGCATCTACACGCCCCGATAATTGGAAATATCACTATCATTGGTAGTCGTGATGCAAACATACACATGTAAGAAATCTGTCGAAGCTGAGTAACGTGTCTGTAGGAGGCTTGACTAGAAAGAAGATGAGCAAACCCAGCAGCAATGAAAATTGGATGATGGCTCCCATTTCAAGGCTCCATTGACTCAGTGTCTCCTGGAGGTTAGTCAGGATGCTGGGGGCTCTCGGAGCAGTCTGTCGTTTCTCTCTTCAGAACTCCGTGGGCTCAGGATTGGTTGCGTTTGAGGGAAGAATGCCATCTTGAGAGAGGAGAGATGGTGAGCTAGTTAGCAGCATCTGTGCTGTAACCCAGTGCAAAAAGGGCTTGGGGGTGGCATTGGCCCGCCTCTTTTAACTCCACAGGGTGGGAGGAGGATCTGGATCAACAGTCCAAGGCTGCTTCCTATGAGGCAGAGGTCAGATGTGCCTCCGCCTCCAACCTTTTCCAATTCTGACACCCATGGTACCTCTCACAGGACTCTCTACTTCTCAGCTGCATTTGAAAATCCATTGCAATGCCCTGAGCTTACAGACAATACTCATGATTATCGGCTTTATTGGGGAAGTAACACGTTACAATTCAGAATCAGGAACAATTCAGGGCACAGTTCTTCAACCAAGACAGCTGCTTCTCAGCCATGCCACAGGCACACTTCTCTCTGGCCTTGGCTTTTGTCCGGCTCAGGCCAGTGTCAGAAAGCTCTTTTAGCTCTGCTGAGAAGCTGGCCAGAGAGGCACCTCACTCCACCAGCAAGCCTCCTGTCCGAAGGCACTCAGCTTTCTTGCTCTGTGGGCCGGAAAGCCTGCCTCTCCATCTCATGCTGGTCTCTTGGTCCTGTTGCCTCTGCAGCTGCTCTCTCTCTCTCATTGTCTCAATGCAGGAGTCTCAGGTCCAAGGACATGCTCCACTCCCACTTTTCCCTCCAATGGCAGTGAGATAGATCCCCCTTTCCACCTCTGGGAAGGCTTGTTTTAACCCTAGTGGAATGGCAAAACTGACCAACGCCCAGGTTAGAGTTCCATACACCTTGTTTCCATAGAACAATATCACTAATATCACATGCAAGTAAGATATTACTGAAGATAATTCAGAAACGTTTGCAGCAGTATATTGACAGAGAACTTCCAGA